>NW_016830483.1:12163-42934 GCF_001698545.2 Rhinopithecus bieti
TTTTGAGAAGGAGTCTCGCTCTGTCACCCAGGCTGGAGTGCAGTGGCCAGATCTCAGCTCACTGCAAACTCCGCCTCCCAGGTTTACGCCATTCTCCTGCCTCAGTCTCCCGAGTAGCTGGGACTACAGGCGCCCGCCACCTCGCCCGACTAGTTTTTTGTATTTTTTTAGTAGAGACGGGGTTTCACCATGTTAGCCAGGATGGTCTCGATCTCCTGACCTCGTGATCCGCCCGCCTCGGCCTCCCAAAGTGCTGGGATTACAGGCTTGAGCCACCGCGCCCGGCCATAATATATATATATTTTATAAATTTTTCTTAGATGTAGTGCACATGAGAATATAAGTTCAGAAAAAAACCCTGTTTACAAAATTTGCTGTGTTTCCCAGAGACTTTTGAGAATTCAGCCCGAATTGGCTTAGGGAAGGGGTCTTCCTGCAAGTTACAGAAGGATTCTAGAAATCTCTGTTTTGGTGATGATTGTGATGTGCAATTGTAGACTTTATTTTGCAGCGCCTTGGTAACTAGAGATTTCTTCTGCATATTCCCATCTTGGTTTTGTCTGTTTTCACTACATAGAATTTCTGGCTACAGCTGAACATACACATGCCAATCAGTTAGGGGAAAAACCACCCGATTTTTAGCCATTGTATTGTGAGAAACTGATGCAGAAGTGATTTGCAACTTTGTCAAATTGCATTTTAATTTCCTTTTTTTGTAGAGACAGCCTCTTGCTGTGTCACCCAGGCTGGAGTGTAGTGGTGCTCACTGTAGTCTCAAACTCCTCAGCTCAAGTGATCCTCCCACCTTGGCCTCCCAAAGCGCTGGAACTATGGGTGGAGCCACCACACCTAATCTTAATTTCCTACTTCCTGGCAGGGTGAAAACATGCAAATAAATCTGGAATTAGTTAAAAAGTAAAAGATATAAAATTTTCTTAAACCTCACTATGAGATACTAGCCTAGAAACAAACCCCAGAACCTAGGATGATGTCTTCCAGCTCTAGGACATCCCAATCCATGGATCTCCTTAGCTTTTCTCCAGAACACTGGGTAGGTTCCAAACCAGTTCCTTAGTACAGAAGAGGGGCAAGAACATCGAGCCTTTCATGTCTTCAGTAGGTCCACACGACTATGAATGCAGCCCAGGAATCACATTTGTTCTAAACCACTCTGTTCTTCCTTCTTGACTCTCTTAGCCAAAGGATAGATGGGATGGACTTTTGAGCCAGTCCAGGCATCCTGGGAGTGGTTAGGCTACACATGGCTTGGGATTTCCCTGGAGGCTGCTTAAAGCTGAATACCCTTGGGGGTCATGATAAACTGAACTGGTGGCAGTCACGAGTGTGCTATTTGGAATGCTTGGAAGGGATGGACTGAGCTCCTATTGCACCACGCTTTTTTGTTTGTTTGTTTGAGATAGATTTCTGCTCTTTTTGCCCAGGCTGGAGTGCAATGACGAGACCTCTGCTCGCTTCAACCTCCGCCTCCTAGGTTAAAGCGAATTCTCCTGCCTCAGCCCCCTGAGTAGCTAGGATTACAGGTGTCCGCCACCATGCCAGGCTAATTTTGTATCTTTAGTAGAGACAGAGTTTCACCATGTTGGCCAGGTTGGTCTCAAACTCCTGACCTCGAGTGATCCACCTGCCTCAGCCTACCAAAGTGCTGGGATTACAAGTGTGAGTTACCGCACACAGCCACATTTTTTTGAGAGGGGGTCTCACTCTGTTACGCAGGCTAGAGTGCAGTGGTGTGATATCCACTCACTACAACCTCTGCCTCCCAGGTTCAAGTAATTCTCCTGCCTCAGCCTCCCAAGTGGCTGGGATTATAGGTGTGTGCCACCATACCAGGCTAACTTTTGTATTTTTCTTTTTTTTAGGCAGAGTCTCACTCTGTCATCCAGACTGGAGTGCAATGGCACGATCTCAGCTCACTGCAGCCTCTGCCTCCTGGGTTCAAGCCATTCTCCTGCCTCAGCCTCCCAAGTAGTTGGGATTACAGAAACCCACCACGATGCCCAATTTTTGTAGTTTTAGTAGAGACAGGGTTTTGCCATGTTGGTCAGGCTGGTCTCAAACTCCTGACCTCAGGTGATCTGCCTGCCTTGGCCTCCCAAAGTGCTGGGATTACAGACATGAGCCACTGCACCCGGCCTTAACTTTTGTATTTTTTGGGAGAGACAGGGTTTCACCATGTTGGCCAGGCTGGTCTTGAACTCCTGACCTTAAGTGATCTGCCTGCCATGGCCTCCCAAAGTGCTGGGATTACAGGTGTGAGTCACCACACCTGGCCGACCATGCTTCTTTTTTTTTTATTTTGAGACAGGGTCTCACTCTATCACCCAGGCTGGAGTGTAATGGTGCAATCTCTGCTCACTGCAACCTCTGCCTCAAGTGATTCTCCTGCCTCAGCCTCTTGACTAGCTGGTATTACAGGTGCATGCTACCATACCCAGTTAACTTTTATATTTTTTGGTAGAGACAGGGTTTTACCACATTGGTCAGGCTGGTCTTGAACTCCTGATCTCAGGTGATCTGCCCACCTCAGCCTCCCAAAGTGCTGGGATTACAGGCATGAGCTACCGTGCCCGGCCCCAACCATGCATTTTTTACTTTGCTAGCTAGAAGCAGATAGCTGATCAAAACTGGTTTAAGTTAAAAACAAAAACAAAACTCAGCATAGTGGCTCAGGCCTGGAATCCTAGCACTTTGGGAGGCCTAAGTGGGAGGATCACTCAAGCCCAGGAGTGTAAGGCTGCAGTGAACTACGATTGTGCCACTGCACTCCAGCCTGGGCAACAGAACAAGACATTGACTCTAAAAAAGAAAAAAAAATCATTTTTTAAGTAATATATAATGTCATAGGAAAATTCCTAGCCTATTAAGTAGAAAAGTAGACTGCAAAGCAGTTTGATCAAATTTTGTTAAAAGATAATACAGAAAAGAAGACATATGACACATGTACACAGAAAAATACAAGAAAACACATACATCAAAATGGTAACAACGATATGCTGGTGGGAGGTAATGGGTATTTTTATTTTTTGTACTTTTCTCTATTTAACAAATTGTTTTGCAATGAACATGAATTACTTTTGAAATCAGAAAATTGGCCAGGCGTGGTGGCTCATGCCTGTAATCCTAGCACTTTGGGAGGCCGAGGCAGGCAGATCACCTGAGGTCAAGAGTTCAAGACCAGCGTGGCCAACATGGTGAAACCCTGCCTCTAGCAAAATGCAAAAATTAGCCGGGCATGATGGCAGGTGCCTGTAATCCCAGCTACTCGGGAGGCTGAGATGGGAGATCACTTGAACCCATAAAATGGTGGTTGTGGTGAGCCAAGATCGCATCACTGCACTCCAGCTTGGGCAGCTGAGCAAGACTCCATCTCAAAAAAAAAAAAAAAAGAAATCAGAAATTTTTTTCTTTTTTTCAGACGGACTTTCGCTCTTGTTGCCCAGCCTGGAGTGAAATGGCACAAGCACGGCTCACCACAACCTCCGTCTCCTGGGTTCAAGCGATTCTACTGCCTCAGCCTCCTGAGTAGCTGGGATCACAAGCATGTGCCACCACACCCAGCTAATTTTGTATTGTTAGTAGAGATGGGGTTTCTCTGTGTTGGTCAGGCTGGTCTTGAACTCCTGACTTCAGGTGATCCGCCCGCCTCGGCCCCCCAACGTGCTGGGATTACAGGTGTGAGCCACTGTGCCCAGCCCAGAAAGTATTTTTTAAATTGAAAATCAGACAGCATACTCCACAAATCTTCTACCGGCTCCATTGTGGATTGAATTAGATTATTCTCCCTGTTGTTTGTGATGTGTCCAGTTATTTCTGGGCACCCTCCACCTCCCCAGGACACTGCCCATCTCCCCAACCCAGGGCCATTTCTCAACCCAGTGCTCCTTCTCCTACTAGGGGGATGGATTTTCCAACATGAGCACCTACATTTAGCCATGGATGGGATCCACTGCACTCTCTGAGGAGCTCAGGCAGATTCCTTCTTTACAGAAGGGGGTCTGACATGTAATCACCCCATGCACTAAGTACACACTTCACGTGCGATCCGTCAGGATAACCCACACAACCTGCCAGTTCTTTGCTTGTAGTAGGTGCCCAACAAATGTTTGAATGCATAAAGCAAGCACTCAGATAAACGGAGACATTTTAGAGCTCTCTGGGGATGAGAAAAGAGAGCACTATGGGAGTGAGAATTAACTTGATTGACTATGGCTGGACCTGGCAAAGAACAACTCAGAAGTATTGGTCTCACAGTTACCTTGTTCAGGCTGCTTAATCCATATTAAAAGTTTGCTGCTCCCACAAATTTTGCTAGGCTCTCCAACCCTGTGAGGATGTCAACAGTTGAAAAAGAAGAAATAATGAGCCCAGCCTGTATTTGCAGGGGAGTGTTAAAACTGCCAGCGGAGGTTGGGCGCGGTGGCTCACGCCTGTAATCCCAGCACTTTGGGAGGCCAAGGCGGGTGGATCAGGAGGTCAGGACATCAAGACCATCCTGGCTAACACGGTAAAACTCCATCTCTACTGAAAATACAAAAAATTAGCCCAGCGGGTTGCAGGCGCCTGTAGTCCCAGCTACTCCGGAGGCTGAGGCAGTAGAATGGCGTTAACCCAGGAGGCGGAGCTTGCAGTGAGCCGAGATCACACCACTGCACTCCAGCCTGGGCAATAGAGCGAGACTCCCTCTAAAAAAAAAAAAAAAAAAAAAACCGCCAGCAAAGCAGGATAGTTTGCTAAACAGCCAGTTGAGAACTTTCCCAAACTGGCCAGCAGCAGCATTGCACACAGAAGTCCCTTTTTCGTTGACATGTGGCTAATGCTAGCCACCAGCACGCCACTGCTAACGGGCAGTTTTGTGGCCTTTTGCTATTGAATTTGCCAGATGTGTCCAAGACACAGTCTCACGGGCAGAATATAAACAACAAACCAGTATAAAGAAGTCCACAGTGATTCTCCCCCTTCACCAAAGTCTTCTTTGGCTTGTTTTCTGGCCCCCTGTAAGTGCTCCTTGTACCACACTCCCTAACCCCACAGCTTCAGTTTTGCTATTTTATATTTGTTTCCTCCTTCTCTGGTTGTGACATGTAAAAAGGTTGTGTTCATGCAGGGAGCAGGAATTGCAGTGGAGAGAATGCAGTGTGGAAAGCCAGGCTCAGTTACTTACCAGCCTTGCTACCTTAGCCAAACGGTCGTGCTCTCTGAGCTGTAGTTTCCTTCCTCATCTGTGAATAGACTCCTACCAACTCTCCTCACATGACTGTTTCGAGACTGAAATGATATTATAGGTATAGAAATAAATGTAAACATAATATAAATGTATAAGGCCTGACACGGTGGCTCCTGCCTGTAATCCCAGCACTTTAGGAGGCCAAGGCAGGTGGATCACCTGAGGTCAGGAGTTCGAGAGCAGCCTGGCCAAGATAGTGAAACCTCATCTCTACTAAAACTACAAAAATTAGGCAGGCGTGGTGGCGCAAGCCTGTAATCTCAGCAACTTGGGAGGCTGAGGCATGAGAATTGCTTGAACTAAGGAGGTAGAGGTTGCAGTGAGCCAAGATAGAGCCACTGTACTCCAGCCTAGGTGACAGAGTGTGACTGTCTCAAAATAAATAAATAAATAAAATTAAATAAATAAATGTATGAGACTATCTTTCATCTGGCATACAGTAGATTCTTAAGAAACTCAAGACAGTATTGCGTTGTGGAGTAATGGCGGGGGGCACTAGATGTCAGACCTCTGTGTGCACTCGGGCAGATCAGTTTCACTAAGCTCTTGTGTTTTCCTCAGGAGGGCAAAACGGTACTAATGGGAATAATAACGGAACATCACAGAGTTGATATGAGGGTGAAATGAAATAATGCAGGCAAACACTTCCCAACAGTACTAGCACATAGTGAGCACTTAATAAATGTAAGCTGTGGCTGCTGCTGCTGAGGCCAGCAGGGAGACAGGAAAATATGTCAATAAGAAATGTATATTGGTCGGGTGTGGTGGCTCACACCTATAATCCCAGCACTTTGGGAAGCCGAGGTGGGCAGAACACCTGAGGTTGGCAGTTTGAGACCAGCCTGATCAACATGGAGAAACCCTGCCTCTACTAAAAATACAAAATTAGCCACATGTGGTGGCGCATGCCTGTAATCCCAGCTACTCAGGAGGCTGAGGCAGGAGAATCACTTAAACCTGGGAGGCAGAGGTTGTAGTGAGCCAAGATTTCACCATTGCACTCCAGCCTTGGCAACAAGAGTGAAACTCCGTTTCAAAAAAAAAAAGCAAGAAAGAAATGTATAATGTATATTGGGACAGAGAGTATGGACAGTTGGGTTATGGCAGGGCACAGAGTAGGAATGGGAGCTCTGTACGCTAGCAGCTTCTGGCAATCAGTCTGGAAGGCTTCATGGAGGGATGCACTTTCTGCAGCTCTTTGGATTACAGTTGGAAGATAAGTCGTCTGTAGCTATTAGAAAGGGTATCCCAGATACCCTACACGATTTGGAAGCTGATTAGGTGGGGGTGGGATGATCAGCTGTTGGGAGGTTGAAAAATTCTGAAATAAAGAAGGTAGAGCTGAAGCTTGGTAGCCAAACTGTAAGCCTGTCAGGCTGGTGTAAAACTGTAAGCCTATCAGGCTGGTGTAAAACTGTAAGCCTATCAGGCTGGTCTGTTTCCCTAAAAGAGAGCAGACCCCAAGGAATGGTTAGAAAGTCTGAAATTTGGCTTGTAGTGAGCTTGAAAGCACAATTGGCCACGTGTGGTTGAATGGTGTGTCACAGACTGAGTTAGGGACAAGCACTTTCGCAGCTCTCGGGAGGGGTGAGCAGTGGGGTTTGTTGCTGAAGGCAGGAATTGTGGACAGCTCATTGGGTGAATGAATTATAATCGAAGCTTTGATTGTGAGAAGGAAGGGAGAAGGAAGAGAAAGGGGTGCCTCTTGGAGTAGAAATTATTAAGTACTTGGAGGTGGGGTGCTCCACATATAAGAATATTCTTCTCTAAGAAATGAGGGACCCAGAAAGCAGACTGGCTTCGCCTTTACCAAAGGTGGGGTCGATACTGCCGCTGAAAGTAGGTGTCAGAAAGTCTATCCACTTTCAACTAAAGTTCTTTAAGATGGTGGATCTTGCACAAAATTGAAGAATATTTTCAGGTATTTCTATTCCCGTGCAAGGGGTGATAGGATCCCACACAAAGTGAGTGAAGGCTGTTAGACACCCAGTGCAGTCCAGTATCCTCATTGGATCAGATGACGAAACTGAGGCCGAGGGTTGGACTTACCTGCTCAAGGTCATACAGATATATTTGGTTCAATTCGCTATGTATTTTCTTTGTCTTTCTTTTTTTGAGATGGAGTCTTGCTGTTGCCCAGGCTGAAGTGCAATGGCATGATCCCGGCTCACTGCAACCTCTGCCTCCAGGTTCAAGCGATTCTCCTGCCTCAGCCTCCTGAGTAGCTGAGATTACAGGAGCACGCCACCATGTCAGGCTAATTTTTGTATTTTTAGTAGAGATGGGGTTTCACCATTTTGGTCAGGCTGGCCTTGAACTCCTGGTCTTGTGATCCGCCCGCCTCCGCCTCCCAAAGTGGTAGGATTACAGGCGTGAGCCACCACATCTGGCCTCTGCTCTATATTTTCTTTTAGCTCCCTTCTCCAAAAATGTGAAATTCCCCCTAATCTCTTTGCTTCCTATCTGGATAGAGTCAGAATGAAAATCCTAGTTTTATTTTGCGGCAGCTAAGAGGGGCAAACAAGTCCCCCTTTATTATTATTTTTTATTTCTTGAGACAGAGTCTCGGCTCACTGTAACCTCCACCTCCCAGGTTCAAGTGATTCTCCTGCCTCAGCCTCCTGAGTAGCTGGGCCTACCGCAACCATGCCCGGCTAATTTTTGTATTTTCAGTAGAGACGGGGTTTCACCATGTTGGACAAGCTGGTCTTGAATTCTTGACCTCAAGTGATCCGCCAGCCTCCGTTTCCCAAAGTGTTGGGATTACAGGAGCGAGCACCACGCCCAACCAACAAGTCCCCTTTAAATACATCCTCCCTTCTCTCTGCTGGCAGGCTTTGATATGCCCACCGTATGACTTTTCGCCCCTTCCAAGATTTCCAACCAATCATCTCCTTTCTGTTTCCCATTGGGCTTTGAGGAATGTACCATATGGACTCTGCGAGCAGACGGAGAGGAGGAAGGGCGTGGCGACCGCTCATTTCTTTGGCTTTTGCACGTATCACATGAGATTCTGGCAAGGCTGAGCGTGCAGGTAGCAATGGGGTCCCTGAGGATGGGAGCCAGTGCACTGAGATCTCTCGCCCCCTAGGCGGACTGGTCCTGTGGTCCGACCCGAGGGCCGCAACCCCAGCCGTTTCATGTGCCCGCCCCTCCCCCGGCTGCACCGACGATCCTGCTGCTGCTGCTTACCGCGCCGGACGCCGGGGATGCGGGACACGGCGGCACTGGCCGGCCACGGGGACGCCGGCGCCTAGGGACACCGCAGCATGAGGCAGAGGTAAGGACGAGGCTTCGGGACTCCGACCGGCGCCAACCGCCCCCTGGGAGCCGCATCCTGCTCGCGCCCGAGCTGGGGGTCTCGGGCCTCGGGCTGGCCCCGGCGGGCGACTCTGGAGCGGTGGCCCCGCGAGCGGACGCGAGCAGAGCCTCCCGCCGGGACAGGGCTGAGGCCTGGACCCGCGGCGGCGCGAGCGCCTCCTTCCCGCGGCGCTTATAACCCTGCGCCAGTCCTAAGCATCTGGACCTCATAAAAGCTTAAAAAAATGGCCTAGAGACAAGCAAGAAAGGAAAACAACTGCACACGGAGCTGAGTGGGGCAGCGCAGCAGAGATGGTCCAGACGGCCCCTGGCGTGCAGATGAATACTGCATGAGCAGAGACTAGGCCAGCCAGACCCTGCCAAGACACTCTACAACTGACAGTCTGTGACAGCACCTAGATCCATGTGCCGCACCAACAGGCCCAGATGGCAGGCCTGGGAGGCTGCAGGCAGAGCCAGGAGCACCTGTGCCTCTGAGCCTGCATGTGTGTAAGTGCTGTAGGGGGACAAAGAGGGGCAGGCAGGTGAAAGTGACAGTCATTCCCACCAATGGTGGGATATCAGACTGCCTACAATATTGTCTATAACAAGGTAAATTTTTTTTTGTTTTTGTTTTGTTTTGTTTTGTTTTGAGACGGAGTCTCTCTCTGTCGCCCAGGCTGGAGTGCAGTGGCGCGATCTCAGCTCACTGCAAGCTCCGCCTCCCGGGTTCACACCATTCTTCTGCCTCAGCCTCCCGAGTAGCTGGGACTACAGGCACCCCCCACCACGCCAGGCTAATTTTTTTGTATTTTTAGTAGAGACGGGGTTTCACTGTGTTAGCCAGGATGGTCTCAATCTCCTGACCTCGTGATCCGCCCGCTTTGGCCTCCCAAAGTGCTGGGATTACAGGCATGAGCCACGGCGCCCGGGTAGCAAGGTAAATTTTTAAATTTCTACAGAAGGAATTCTGTTGCAAAATTCTTTTACTGTGAAAAATTTAATTTCAAGCCAAGAAGTACAGATACACACTAGTTTATCTTGAAGATAAATCCACGTTTCCATACATCAACTTTGCCTGAAGGGTAAGAGATACCTTTAAGCCATGAACCCTTCCCCGGGATGGTGGTCATGCACAGAGGAAACTTGTCATTAGCAGCATGTAAAGCGTCCTTCATATTAGCCAGTCAGCTATATTAATATAGCAGGAAGCAGAGATCGGGTGTTTAACTCATTTCTAGAAGTGATTATTGTGTTCCAGCACATCTGAAATTCAAGTCTTGAGTCCTCAGTGACTTCTTTCTGCAGGGCCTGGGGCTGGGCCTGAGAGAAGGCGGGTGGGTCCTAAAGGAGGGTGAAGATGTGAGTGGCCTCTGCAGACCCTGATCTCCCAGTCTAGATGAGAAAGCCTCCATTCTGCTGCTGCACGGTGAGCTCAGGTGAGTTACCTGATGGTTTTGTCTTTGTCAAGTAGGGTGGAATTGGCTGCCTACAAGTTTAAAGGGGCCTACTGGGAATACAATTTGAACATAAAATTGGGCAGGCATGCTTTGAAAATACAGAATACAAGTGCCATTTACTTACTGCTGCTTCCCCGCCCCAGGCAGAGGCTACTGCTCATCACTAGTGTAGGAGGACCAGTGACAGAGGTGTCAGAAGCTTCCCTGGCAGGACCTGCTCATCCTCCTGGACCTTGTAGTTTTGTGGAATCTGCAAGGCACGGCAGACAGATCCAGCAAACATCAGCTTGAAAGTACCAGGGACAAGTAGAGGGAGTAGAGGTCACGGGCTCTGTTCTCAGAGTTCACAGTTCACTTTGGAAGTCAAGGTGGATACTAAAAGAGCAACGTGGACACCAGGGAGGCAGGGAATCAGACACGCAGCACGCGTGGGCATTCTGCTGCGCAAAGGCAGGGGCTGTTCCCTCCCTCCTGTTCCTCTCGATGCTGGACCTTTGCATACTCCCATGCTCACAGGCATGCCCTGCCCTCAGGGCTGTGGGACAGGCTCCCCCTCCCTGAAACACTCTTTCCTGCCAAATATTGCTGCGAACTCCTCCACCCTTCATTGCCTTTGCTCAGATGTTACTTCCTCGGGAATCCTCATGCCTCCCCAAGTTTAAAATTTCGTGTGTCTCCTTCCCACTCCTTCCCTCCAATGGCTACGGATTTATCTGATAGCCCCGGATTACCCTGTACCGCTTTGCTCTCCATTTTTCCGGAGCACTGACCGCTCTAGCATGCTGTGTTGCTCACGTCATGCTTACTGAAAGAGGTGGCAGGGCCTGGCTTCTGGAGCCAGGCTGCCTGGGGTTGAGTTGTGGCTTCACTACTTGCTACTCCATGGCTTTGGGTGGATTATTTAATCCCTGTTGGCCTTGGTTTCCTTCATTTGTATGAAACAATACCTAACTCAGGTTTTGTGAGGATCAAGTGAATTTATATTTATAAAATTCATAGCATAACACCTGCCATGGAGTCAGAGCTGTATTATGTAAGTGTTTAATAAATACAGCTTTTATTGTCCGTCTTCTTCCACAAAAATGGAAGATTCATGAAGTCAGAAACCCTGTTTGTTTTGTTCTCTGATGGATCCCTAAGCATTTTGAGCAGGACCTGGGGCAAACCTGGCCATCTGTGCTCACCGAGTGAGTGACTGGGTCGGGGGAGGGTGTGGTCTGGGACGGTGTCAGGGAGCAGTGAGGTGTGGGTCAGTGCTGTGCACCGGTCTGCCCTGGGTCAGGTGGCTGAAGAGGCTGAAGCTGCTGTGTGCCAGTGTGTTTGTACACAGTCCGGGGGAGTGGGAGGGACAGTGCTGGGCTGGGGCGGAGGGGCTGGCTGCATTTGGAGAGCGCTGGGCCGGGTCCTACAGCAAGAGGAGAGAGAGGGTCTGGCTATCAAGGGCAGGAAGAAGCCTACAGGGCCCAGTATTTCCAAGTGCTCTTCCATCCACCTCCTATCCTGGCCTGACCCCACTTAGGAGGAGGCAGAAGGATTGCTTGAGGCCAGGAGTTTTAGACCAGCCTAGGCAACATACTGAGACCCCATCTCCACAAAAACACACACAAAAAACAACAAAATCGATTTTGCATTACTTACTATAATCACAAAAAATGATGAAGAAACCAGAGGCATTGAGAGGGGCCTAGTTAAATAAGTCCCCGTACATCCAAACAATGAAATACCATGAATTTGTGGGTTTTTAAAAATAAGGTAAATGTTGAGGATGAACTGTTTAATGAAATACACTTCACCTCGCTCATACAAACAGTAACTGAAAATGGGTCACTCACATGTTAAACATAAAACTATAAAACTTTAGGGGAGAAATTCTTTTTTTTTTTTTTTGAGACAGAGTCTCGCTCTGTCACCCAGGCTGGAGTGCAGTAGCACGATCTCCACTCACTGCAAGCTCCGCCTCCCGGGTTCACGCCATTCTCCTGCCTCAGCCTCCCGTGTAGCTGGGACTACAGGCACCCGCCACTGTGCCCGGCTAATTTTTTTTGTATTTTTAATAGAGACAGGGTTTCACCATGTTAGTCAGGATGGTCTCGATCTCCTGACCTCGTGATCTGCCCGTCTCAGCCTCCCAAAGTGCTGGGATTACAGGCGTGAGCCACCGCGCCCAGCCTAGGGGAGAAATTCTAAGAGAAAAAATGGAGCCCTAGAACTAGGTAGAGATTTGAGACTTGACACCAAAAGCATGACCCCTCCAAATATGGATACATCAGAATTCGCCAACATTTAAAACCCAGGCTCTGGGAAACACTGGCTTGAGAGGATGAAATGAAAAAGTACAGACCAGGAGAGAAGACAGGCATTCCTGGGAGATGTTGCGGGTTCAGTTCCAGGCTCCCACAATCAAAGCAAATAGGGAAATAAACTCCGTTACCCAATGTTTTCCTTTCCCAGTGCATATACACGTTATGTTCACACTATGGTGTAATCTATTAAGTATGCAATAGCATTATGTCTGAAAACCATGTACATTCCTTAATTTAAACATACTTTCTTGGGCTGGGTGTGGTGGCTCAACCCTGTAATCTCAGCACTTAGGGAGGCCAGGGCAGGCGGATCTCTTGAGATCAGGAGTTCGAGACCCGCCTTGGCAATGTAGCAAAACCCTGTCTCCACCAAAAAATAAAATAAAATTAGCCAGGTGTGATGGTACATGTCTGTAATCCCAGCTACTAGGGAAGATGAGATGGGAGGATCGCTTGAGCCTGAGAGGTTGATGCTGCAGTGAACCATGTTTGTGCCACTGCACTCCAGCTTGAGTGACAGCACAAGACCCTGTCTCAAAAAAAGAAAAAAAAAAAAAGAATATTGGTTTGTTTAATAACTTGTGGTACAGAAAAAACTTTGCTAAAAAATGCTAAGGATTATCTGAGCCTTTAGAGACTCCTACATAATCTTTTTGATCTTTTAGCTGTTGGAGTCACGCCATGAAGCTGATTGGCTGCTGACTGATGAGGATGGTGGTTGCTGAAGGGTTGTGGGGGTGGTGCTGTGACAATTTCTTAAAATAAGACAGCAATGAAGTTTGCCACATTGATTGACTCTCTTTCACATAGGATTGATCTGTAGCTTTGTAGTGCTGTTTGATAGCATTTTACCCACAGTAGAACTCCTTTCAAAATTGAAGTCAGTACTCTCAGATCCTGGCGCAGCTTTATTAACTAAGTTTATGCACTATTCTAAATCCTTTGTTGTCATTTCAACAATGTTCACAGCATCTTCCCCAGGAATAGATTCTATCTCAGGAAACCACTTTCTTTGCTCATCCCTAAGAAGCAACTCCTCATCTGTTCAAGTTCAATCATGAAATCACAGCAATTCAATCACATCTCCAGGCTCCACTTCTAATTCTCGTTCTCTTGCTATTTCCCCCACATCTGCAGTGACTTTCTCCACTAAGTCCTGAGCCTCCAAAGTCATCCATGAGGGTTGGAATCCACTTCTTCCAATTCCTGTTAATGTGGCTAGTTTGACCTCATCCTATTTGAGCACAGATGTTCTTAATGGCATCTAGAATGGTGAATCCTTTTGAGAATGTTTTCAATTTACTTTGCCCAGATCCATCAGAGGAATCACCATGTATTGCAGCTACAGCCTTATGAAATGTATTTTTTTATTTTATATTATTATTATTATTATTATTATTTTATTATTATTTGAGATGGAGTCTTCGCTCTGTTCGGCCCAGGCTGGAATGCAAGTGGCCGGATCTCAGCTCACTGCAAGCTCTGCCTCCCGGCTTCACACCATTCTCCCTGCTCCGCCTCCGAGCAGCTGGGAGCCCACAGTGCCGGCCCATCTCCCCGGCTACGTTTGTATATTCAGCTAGAAAACGGAAATTTTCACACGTGCTTAGCCAACGGATGGTCTATCGATTCTCACTGACCTCCGTCAGATCCACCCGTCTCGGCCTCCCAAAGTGCTGGGATTACAGGCTTGGAGCCACTGCGCCCAGCCGAAATGTTATTTTTTATAACAAGCTTGAATAGTCCTTGATCATAGGCTGCAGAATGGATGTTGTGTTAGGCAGGCATGAAAACAACACTCATCTCCTGTATAATCTTCAGCAGAGCTCTTGGTGACCAGTTTGCATGTCAGGTGAGCAGTAATCTTTAAAGTATCCTATTTTGTTCTCGAGCCAGCAGTGAGGGCTCTCAGGGTGAGCGCTTAAACAGTAAACACATAAGCTGTAAAAAGATGTGCCTGTCATGCAGGCTTGATGCCATATTATAGAGCCAATAAGGCCGAAGTGAGATCTGGCCAACTTCTTTATTTTTTTTTATTGGTGGGAAAAGTCTCGCTCTGTCGCCCGGGCTGAGTTACTGTGGCCGGATCTCAGCTCACTGCAAGCTCCGCCTCCCGACGTACGCACGCCATTCCATGCACTACAAGACTCCCGAGTAGCTGGGAAGACTACAGGCGCCGCCAGAGAACATGGCTAGTTTTTGTATTCTATTAGTAGAGACGGGTCTTCACGGTGTCCTACGCCAAGAGATGGTTCTCGACTCTCCATGACTCGTGATATGACGATCTCGGCCTCCAAGTAGCTGGGATTACAGGCTTGAGCCACCAGCATAACCGCCCAGATCTGGCACAATTCTTAAGAGCCCAATACGAATTTGAAAATGGTGATAAGAATTGGTCCATTTAAAGTCCACCAGCTGCATTTACCCCTAACCAAGAAGAATCAAGCCGGTCCTTGAAGACTAGCCAGGCATGATTCCTTCTCTAGACTAGGAAAGTCCTAGACTATGCAATCCTATCATTCCAAACAAAGGCTCGTTTGTACTGCAAATTGAAAACATCTGCATCAAATGTTCAGTGCACCACTTCAATCGTGAACTCAGCTAGATCTTATTGGGTAATTACTGCCAGCGAGTCACTATCATACAGCACTAGCACTAGCCTTCATCTTGCCAAATTTTTAATGTATATCGGACCAGCCAGCGTCCTCTGCTAGCTTCAAACACTTCTGCAGCTTCCTCGCCTCTCTCAGCCTTGATAGAATTGAAGACAGTTAATGCTTTGTTCTGGATTAGGCTTCGTCTTAAGGGAATGTTGTGGCTGGTTTGATCTCCTAACCAGACAACTAAAAAAAAAACTTTTTCCATATCAAAAATAAGCTGTTTCACTTTGTTACCAATTGTGTGTTCACTGGAGTAGGACTTAATTTCCTTCAAGAACTTTTCCTTTGCATTCACGACTTGACTAGCTGTTTAGTGCAAAAGGCCTAGATTTTGGCCTCTCTCAGCTTTCAACATGCCTTCCTAGCTAAGCTTAATTATTTCTAGTTTTGGATTTGAAATGAGGGATGCATATCTCTTCCTTTCACTCAGAGGCCACTGTAGGGTTATTGATTGGCCTGGTTTCAATATTGTGTGTCAGAGAATAGGGAGGCCCAAGGAGAGAGAGCGACCTGAGGGAACAGCTGGTTGGTGGTGCATTGAGAGCACACACAATATCTATCCATTAGTTCACGGTCTTATAGGAGTGCAGTTCATGGTGCCCCAGAACAATGACAATAGTGACATCAAAGATCACTGATCATAGATGATCATAATACATATCATAATAGTGAAGAAGTTTGAAATGTTGTGAGAATTACCAAAATGTGACAGAGACCCAGAGTGATCACATGCTGGTGGGACGATGGCGCCAGAAGGTTTCCTTGATGCAGGATTACCACGGCCTTCAATTTGTGAAGAGCAGATTGTACAATACAGCAAAGCACAATAGAGCAAAGCATAATAAGATGAGGGCTGCTTGGATTTGCAGATTTCAGGTCCAACCAAGTGCTAGTATCTAGAATGTACCAAGAACTCTCAAAATGCAACAGTTTTTGAAAATCGAAATACAAAATAGCCAAAAGACACTAATAGGCGTTTCACCAAGAGTATGTACAGATGTCAAGTAAGCACATGAAAAGATGGCCACCGTCTCATGGGAAGGTGTCGTTATGAACCGAATGTATATATCCCCCAGATTCATACATAGAAGCCCCAACCCCCTGTGTGGCTGAATTTGGAGTAAGAAATAATAATTAAGGGCCAGGCGCGGTGGCTCAAGCCTGTAATCCCAGCACTTTGGGAGGCCGAGACGGGCGGATCACGAGGTCAGGAGATCGAGACCATCCTGGCTAACACGGCGAAACCCCATTTCTACTAAAAAATACAAAAAATTAGCCGGGCATGGTGGCGGGCGCCTGTAGTCCCAGCTACTCGGGAGGCTGAGGCAGGAGAATGGCATGAACCCGAGAGACGGAGCTTGCAGTGAGCTGAGATCCGGCCACTGCACTCCAGCCTAGGTGACAGAGCGAGACTCCGTCTCAAAAAAAAAAAAAAAAAAAAGAAATAATAATTAAGGTTGAATGAGGATATAAGTTGGGGTCCTGATAAGACAGGATTTGTGTCCTTGTTAGAGGAGACCCCAGGGAGTTGGCTCCCATTCTCTCCACCTACACCCACCAAGGAAAGCCCACATGAGGACATAGTGACAGGGGCCATCTATAAGCCAGGAAGGGCCCTTAACCTGTAGAATGGTGAGAAAACATTAAGGTGTTGAAGTCGCCCAGCCTGTGGTATTTTGTTACAGCAGACTAATACACATTAAAATCATGGTGAGACAGCATGACACACCCATCAGCATGCCTTAAGCACAATGTAGAAACAGCACCAAAAGCTGGTGAGGATGGGGAGAAAATGGGCGACTCACACATCGCTGGGTAAATGTAACATGGTACAGCCACCCTGGAGAAGAGTGTGGCAATTCCCCCTCCCAATAAAGCAAACCCCACCACCACCAACAAAACATGCAACCACAGAACAACCTGGCAACTCAATCCCTGAGCATTTGCCCCAGAGAAATGAACATGTACAGTGTGGCAGAGAATTAATGCAGTCGGTCTGGGATGCTCAGAACCTGCTCATTCCCAAGAGAATATCTGGCCTTGCCTGGCTCCGGGGAGGAAGCCCAGAAACCATTGAAATACTCGCCTGATAAGAGTGTCTTTTCGTAGCTGGGGCTGTGGGCAGTTTATGCTGATGACCTGATCTATGGTGGGGCCCTGGACCAGGTGGTGTCCTTCAGGGAGATGGGCTTCATGAAGCTCTTCGAGTCTTTCTAGGGAGTCGTCCAGCTCAAGGATGCCTGGAGGACCTCACGCGACAATGCTTATGTTCACACAAAATCCTGGACGTGAGTGACCTCAGCAGGCTCATTCCTCGAAGCCAAAACCTAAAAACAACTCCTCAGAGGCCTTTCAAGGGTGAAGAGGTTAAGGGCTGGGGGTTGGTGTGGAAATAAAGAGGAGCATTTGGAGATCCATATTAGAGGAGGAATGAACAGGACTGGGTCACAGGTTGTTTAGGACATAGGGACATACAGGATGAGGAAACTGCCCCAGAGTCCTAGACTAATACACAAATTAACATACATGGGTACAGGCCAGGGCCAGTGGCTCATGCCTGTAATCCCAGCACTTGGGGAGGCCAAGGTGGGAGGATTGCTTGAGCCCAGGAGGTTGAAGCTGCAGTGAGCTATAGTTGAGCCACTGTACTCCAGCCTGGGTGACAGAGGGAGACCCTGTCTCTAAAGAAATTGAAAAAGAAAAACACTGGTACAATTTATTGACAGCAAGTCTGGGTCACAGCCAAATAGAGGAAGAAGAAGACCAAGATTTGGGGGTTGGATTGTTTTTAATATGTAATGTCTATGAAACAACCAAGCCAGAAAATCAACAAGGCAATTCTATATCTATGTAATTCTGAATGAAGATAAAACCTTGGGCTTATAAGCATGGAGATAAGAATTAACACCTTGGAAAAGGATTACATCACCCAGAGGTTATGTTTGTAAGTGTAGAGGTAGAATAGTAAGGCCATACCTGAACTGTGATGCACTGCAGATTGTAAACCCAGGCAGAGGAGTCTCTGCTGGCAAACGCTGCTGGGGAGGGGCATCCAGAGAGGGAGGAGAAGGTTCTGATGTCAGGATCCAGAGAGGAGAGGATCTTCGGAATTGCAGGTGAGCCCCTCACCTGGACTGCTGCCAGGATGTCCAGGAAGATGGGCAGTGCAAAGTGGCCATTAGGTTTTTCCCACAGCAGTTCATCAGTGGCAAGAGAGAGGAGTTCTGGGGCGATCTGGTGGGAGAGCGAAGAGTGTAGGAGAAATGAAGAGGGAACCTCCAGTGACCATGGTGAAAGGCGCTGTGTGTTGACTTCACCAAAATTTAGCTCTGAAGGGGCCCAGACACCCTGGGCTCTTGAATAAGTTTGGCCATGCGATGTTAAGGATTTTTTTTTTCTTTTTTGAGGCTGAATCTTGCTGGTCACCCAGGCTGTAGTGCTCTAGCTTGATCATAGCTCACTGCAGCCTCAACCTCCCAGACTCAAGCGATCCTTCTACCTCAGCCTCCTGAGTAGCTGGGACCACAAGTCACCCAGGCTGGAGAATGTAGTGACACAATCTTGGCTCACTGCAACCTCCGCCTACTGGGTTTTTGTGCCTCAGCCTCCCAAGTAGCTGGGACTATGGACATGTGCCATCATGCCTGGCTAATTTTTGTATTTTTTGGTAGAGATGGGGTTTCATGATGATGGCCAGGCTGGTCTCAAACTCCTGACCTCAACTGATCCTCCTGCCTCAGCCTCTCAATGTGCTGGGATTACAGGTGTGAGCCACTGCACCCGGCCTCTCTCCTTTCTTAGCATGTCAATTACATTTCTTTTTTTTACTTTTTTTAGTGGTTGCCCTAGAGTTTACAATATACATTTATAACGCATCCAAGTCCACCTTCAAATAACACTCTACTACCTCACAGCTAATGCAGGTATCTCACAACAAAATATTCCTAACTCCTCTCTCTGATTCCTTGTGTCGTGCATGTCACTTAAATGTAAGCTGTAGTCATCAAATACATTGTTGCTACTACTATTTTGAACAAATTGTTATCTGTTAACTATATTAATAATAAACATAAAAGTTTTTATTTTAGTTTCTTTCTTCCTTCTCTATTGCTCTCCTTTCCTTTCTGTAGATCTGAGTTTCTGACTTATATCATTCTCCTTTTCGCTGAAGAAATTCTTTTAACATTTCTTGTGAGGTAGAGGTAAGCACCCTGGAGACAACTTCCCTCAACTGTTATGTATGTGAGAAAGTCTTTCTCCTTCACCTTTTCCCCCAATTTTTTCTATTGTGGTAAATTACTCACAACATAAAATTTACCATCTTAACCATTTTTGAGTGTACAGTTCAGTGATATTAAGTACAATCCTAATGTTATGCAGCTATCACCTCTGTCTAGCTCTGGAATCCTTTCCATCTTATAAAACAGAAACTCTGTGCCTACTAAACAGTATTCCCCATTCCCATCTCACACCAGGCCCTGGCAACCACCATTCTACTTTCTGTCAATGATTTGGACTATCCAACATATCTCATGGGAGTGGAATCATACTGTGGCTTTCACTCAGCATAATGTCCTTAAGGTTTATCCATGTAGTAGCGTGTGTTAGAATTTCCTGCCTTTCTAAGGCTGAATAATAGTCCATTGTATACACAGACCACATTTTGTATATCTGTTCATCTGTGGATGAACGCTTGGCTTGTTTCCATATTTCAGCTATTGTGAGTAATACTGCTATGAAGATGGATGTACAAATATCTCTTTGAGAACCTGCTTTCAATTCTTTTTGGGTATATGAAAGGAAAACAAATCTAAGGACCCAAAACTCACTAAGCCAAGGGAAAAGTCAAGCTGGGAACTATGTCAGGCAAACCTGCCTCCCATTTTATTCTTATAAGATAGCTACAAAGATTAAAAACAGTGGCTGGGTGTGGTGGCTCATGCCTGTAATCCCAGCACTTTGGGAGGCTGAGGTGGGCAGATCGCCTGAGGTTAGGAGTTCAAGACCAGCCTGGCCAACATAGTGAAACCCCGTCTCTACTAAAAATACAAAAGTAGCTGGGCATGGTGGCATGGACCTGTAATTCCAGCTACTCAGGAGGCTGAGGCAGGAGAATCACTTGAACCCAGGAGGCAGAGGTTGCAGTGAGCTGAGATTGCACTATTGCACTCCAGCCTGGGCAAAAAGAGTGAAACTCTGTCTCAAACAAAGCAAAACAAAACCAAAACAGCTACATACCTCCCTTACAATTTACCTACAAGGAAATTCCTGTAGGCCTCAAGATCTTTACCCTAAAACAGTTCTGTTGAATTTCACCCTGGCAATATAAACTGATAACTGATCTTCAATTATGTAGGACAGAAAGTCCTCCCTCTGCTCACCTGAGACAGATGCATGTTGGATTGCTTCCTCTCTCTGCCTATTGTTGATGTAAAAATGCACATTCACTGAGCCAGACCAAATTGTGTATTCAGTAAAAGGTTGATAAAAGCCTCAGAAGAATACACCCGCTTGTCTCTTATCTACCTATGACCTGGAAGACCCTGCCTCTTTGAGTTGTCCCACCTTTCCAGACTGAACCAGTGTACATCTTACACATACTGATTGATGTCTTATGTCTCCCTAAAATATATAAAAGCAAGCTGTGCCCCGACCACCTTGGGCACATGTCAACAGGATCACCCGAAACCGTGTCACAGGTGTGTCCTTAAACTTGGCAAAATGAACTTTCTATTAATAAACTGATTGAGACTTGTCTGAGATATTTTGGGTTCACAGATATATACCCAGAAGTGGAGTTGGTGAAGCATATGGCAATTCCATTTTTAGTATTGTGAGGAACCGTCATACCGTTTTCCACAGCCGCTGCACCATCATACAGCCCCACCAACAATGAAGAAGGGTTCTGACTTCTCCACATCCTCACCAACGCTTGTAATTTCTGGGGTTTTTTTGTTTGTTTGTTTAACATACTATTCCTCCTAATGGGTGTATGGTGGTGTCTCATTGCAGTTTTGGTTTGCATTTTCCTAATGATTCATGATGCTGAGCATCCTTTCAAGTGCTTGCTGGCCATTTGTATACCTTTAGAAAAATGTCTATTTAAGTCCTTTATTTTATTTTATTTATTTTTTTGAGACAGAGTCTCACTCTTATCGCCCAGACTGGAGGGCAGTGCTGTGATCTTGGTTCACTGCAACCTCCGCCTCCCAGGTTCAAGTGATTCTTGTGCCTCAGCCTTCTGAGTAGCTGGGGCTACAGTCATGCACCAACATACCGTGCTAATTTTTGTGTTTTTTTTGTAGAGACTGGATTTTGCCACGTTGGCCAGGCTGGTCTTGAACTCCTGACCTCAAGTTAGCCAACCTCCTCAGCCTCCCAAAGTGCTGGGGTTACAGGTGTGAGCCACAATGCCTGGCTGCTTTGCTCATTTTTTAAATTGGGTTGGTGGTTTTTTTGTTGTTGAGTTTTAGTAGTTCTCTATATATTCTGTCTATTATTCCTTTATCAGGTATATGACTTTAAAATATTTTCTTCCATTCTGTGGGTTGCCATTTTACTCTGTGAATATTGTATTTTGATGCACATAAATATTTAATTTTCATGAAGTCTAATTTGTCTACTTTTTCCTTTGCTATTAGTGCTTTTCGTGTCATATGCAAGAAATCATTGCCAAATCCAATGTCATGAAGCTTTTCCTCTATGTTTTCCTCTAGGGGTTTTATTGTTTTAGTCTTACATTTATGTCTTTGTTCCATTTTGAGTTAATTTTTGTATGTGCTATTAGGTGAAGATCCAACTTCATTCTTTTGCATGTGGATGTTCAGTTTTCCTAGAACCAGTTGTTGAAAAGATTGTTCTTCCCCATTAAATGGTCTTGGTACCCTCATCAGAAATCATTTGACTGTAAATCTGCGCTTTACATTCTATTTTATCAGTCTCTATGTCTATCTTCATGCCAGTAGCACACTGTTTAGATTACTGTAGCTTTGTGGTAAGTTTTGAAATCAGAAACTGAGTTCTCCAGCTCTGTTCTACTTTTTCAAGATTTCTTTAGCTATTCAGGGCCCTTTGATATTTCATATGAATTTAGGATAGGTTTTTCTATTTCTGCAAAAAAATCATGGTATTTTGATAGGGATTGCATTACATTTATAGATTGTTTTGGGTATTACTGATATCTTAACAATATAAAATCTTCCAATCCATTAACATGGAATATGTTTCCATTCATTTATGTCTAATTTCTCTCACTAATGTTTTATAGTTTTCATTGTACAAGTCTTTCACCTCCTTGGTTAATTCCTACTTCTTTTTTTTTTTTTTGAGACGGAGTTTCGTTCTTGTTGCCCAGGCTGGAGTGCAATGGCACAATCTCGACTCACCGCGACCCCCGCCTCCCAGGTTCAAGCGATTCTCCTGCCTTAGTCTCCCAAGTAGCTGGGATTACAGACATGTGCCACCACGCCTGGCTAATTTAGTATTTTTAGTAGAGACGGGGTTTCTCCATGTTGGTCAGGCCACTCTCAAACTCCCTGACCACAGGTGATCCACCTGACTTGGCATCCCAAAGTGCTGGGATTACAGGCATTAGCCACCGCGCCCCGCCCATTATGCTAGTATTTTTAAAGGATTTTTACATAAATGATCAGAGGCATATTGATCTGTTGGTTTATTTTCTTAGAGTGTTTTTGGCTTTGGTATCAGGGTAATGCTGGCCTCATAGAAAGAGTTAAGAGGTATTCACTCCTCTTCCACTTTTTGGAAATGCTTGAAAAGAATCAGTGTTAGTTCTTCTTTAAATGTTTGATAGAACTCACCAGTAAAGCTATCAGGTCCAGGACTTTTCTTTGTCACGAGATTGTTTTACTACTGACTCAATTCCCTTGCTAGGTTAGGTCTATTCCGACTTTCTGTTTCTTTATAATTGAGTCTTGGTAGGTTTTGTGTGTCTAGGAATTTATCTGTTTCATCTGGGTTATCCAATTTATCAGCATACAATTATTTATAGGAATCTTTTATAATCCTTTCTAGGCTGGGAATGTTGGGCTATGCCTGTAATTCCAACAATTTGGAAGGCTGAGGTGGGAAAATTACTTGAGGCCAGGAGTTCAGGGTCAGCCTGAGTAACATGGAAAGACCCTGTCTCTCTCTCTCTCTCTCTCTCTTTCTTTTTTGTTTTTTTGAGACAGAGTCTTGCTCTGTTGCCCAGGCTGGAGTGCAGTGGTGCCATCTCGGCTCACTGCAAGCTCCGCCTCCTGGGTTCATGCCATTTTCCTGCCTCAGCCTCCTGAGTAGCTGGGACTACAGGTGCCTGCCACCTCGCCTGGCTAATTTTTTGCATTTTTAATAGAGACAGGGTTTCACCATGTTAGCCAGGATGGTCTCCATCTCCTGACCTCGTGATCCACCTGCCTTGGCCTCCCAAAGTGCTAGGATTACAGGCCTGAACCACCATGCCCATCCGACCCTGTCTCTTAAAAGAAAAAAAAAATTAGCTGGTGTAGTGGTAGAAGCTCAGGTGGGAGGATTCCTTGAGCCCAGGAATTCAAGGCTGCAGTGAGCTGATTGTGCCACTGATTGTGATTGCATCTGATTGTTGCTGGGGCAGTGGAGCTAGATTTTGTCTCTAAAACATAGACAGACAGACAGACAGAGCAATATACAGATATCCTCAAATACATTTCTGTTTTGAGTAATTTAGATCATTTCCCTTTTCTTAGTCTTGTCACTATTATTAACCTTTTGAAGAAACAACTTTGGTTATGTTTTTTATTGTTTTCTATTCTCTTTTTCTTTCATCTCTGCCCTGATCTCTATTGTTTCCTTCCTTCTGCTAACTTTGGGTTTAGTTTTATTCTTCTTTTTCTAGTTTCTGTGTAAACTTACGTTGTTAGATTGAGATGTTTCTTGGTTTTTTTAAAAATGTGTTTATAGCTATAAATTTCTTCCTTAGCACTCCTTTCACCACAACTCGTAAGTTGTGTTTTTTTGTTGGTTTGTTTGTTTTTTGAAACAAAGTCTTATTCTGTCGCCTAGGCTGGAGTGCACTGGTGTTAGCTCACTTCAACTTCTGCCTCCTGGGTTCAAGCAGTTCTCATGCCTCAGCCTCCTGGGCAGCTGGGACTGCAGACACGTACCACCACTCCCAGCTAAATTTTGTATTTTTAGTAGAGACAGGGTTTCACCATGTTGGCCAGGCTGATCTTGAACTCCTGACCTCTAGCTATCCACCTGCCTCAGCCTCCCAAAGTGCTGGAATTACAGGTGTGAGCCACCACGCCCGGCCACAACCCATAAATTTTGATATAGTGTGCTTTCATTTTCATTTGTCTTTAAGAGTCTTATAATTTCTTTGTGATTTCTTCTTTGATCCATTGGTTGTTTGAGAGTGTGTTGTTTAAATTCTACTAATTGGTGAACTTTTTCATCTTTTGTTATTGATTTCTAACTTTATCCTGTTGTGGCCAGAGAAGATACTTTGTAGGATAGCTACCTGTTTAAATCTATTGAGATTTTTTTCTTTTTTGGGACAGGGTCTCGTTCTGTCACCGAGGCTGGAGTACAGTGGTACAATCTTGGCTTACTGCAGCCTCAGCCTCTTGGGTTCCCAAGCAATTCTCCTACCTCAGCCTCCCAAGAAGCTGGGATTACAGGCGCACACCACCACACCCAGCTAATTTTTGTATTTTTAGTAGAGATGGGGTTTCACCATGTTGGCCAGGCTGGTCTCAAACTCCTGGCCTCAAGCAATCCACCCACCTCAGCCTCCCAAAGTACTCTGGGACTACAGATGTGAGCCACTGCACCCAGCCCCTATTGAGAATTAATTTGTGATGTGTTATATGGTTTATCCTGAAAATGTCCCATGCTTTAGAAGTATGTGTATTACGTTGTTGGATAGAATATACTGTGTATGTCTGTTAGGTCTAGTTGTTTTTTCAGGTGTTGTTCAAGTGCTCTATTTCCTTACTTATGTCTGGTCTGGTTGTTTTATTCATTTGTGAAATGAAGACAAGGGACAAAATCCTAAGACATCCCCCTTAAAACGGAACAAGAGTAGTAGAGCAGGACCACCCACAGAAAAGGACTGAGAGACCCCCAGAATCTATAGCTTAGCTAATTGATGGTCTTTCTCTCCTGAAGTTAGTGAAGAGTGGAAAAGATGACTCCTTCTTCAAATGTGAAGAAAACAATCTAAGTCTTCAAAGAACAAGAAACTTGAGAAAATATGACACCATCATAGAAATAAAATGAAACTCCAGTGGCTGACTCCAAAGACATGAAGATCTACAAATTGCCTGACAAAGAATTCAAATAATCATTTTAGGGTGGCATCAGCAAGACAGCAGAATAGGAGGTCCTCCACTCACATCTCCCCACACAAACAATGATCTGGCAGCCATTCATGGACAAAACTGCTTTTGCAGGAGTTTTAATATCCAGGAAGGAGGTTGCAAAACTCTAGTAAAGCCCAAAAGAGGAGAGCTGCTTTGAGAAGGCAGGTCCACACACCAGTGACAGGTTCCCAGTTTCAGACTGAAAGCAGCTTCGTCCTTCTGTGGACTTGGGTCCAGCTCCACTTGATCATGGTCTTGCAACTAGCCCCATCCACTAAGCACCTAGGAGGAAACATGACCATTCACGCCCCCAGTAACAGGCCTTCTAACCTTAGTCCTGACTGCAGATACTAAAGCAGCCCTGACCGGGCTTCAGCCCCACTCTAACACAGTCAGTCTTGCCTGCTGTGGTAAGAATCCAGGAATCCAGTGATGCCTTTATGTGCCCTTGGTAATAGGCCTGCTGATCTCAGTCTCAGCTATGGACACTAAAGTGGCCCTGTGACTCCATTCCAGTCTTGCTTTGCCACAGTCTGGGCACAGTCCAGCCCATCCTGGGAGCTGGTGAAAGACATACCATCCATTCTCCTAATAAGAGGACCACCAATCTTGAACCCAAATGTGGTCACCAAAGCTGTCCTGTGACCTGGCTCTAGCCCTGCTCTACTGTGGTCTGCAGGCAGTCCTGTCTTCCCACAAACCTACCTAGTAAACCAGCAGGAGCTCAATCTGGGACCCACAGGGAGCTATACCGGTGCATGCCTTTGGTAATAGGCCTGATATCTGAAGACGACTGTGGAGGTAGAAGTGGCCCCATGACCTGGCTCTAGTCCTGTTCAATCAGGTTCTTAGAGGCAATCCAGTCCTCCTGAGGATACAGCAGAAACTGCATCACCAACATATGCCCTGATAGCAGGCCTGCCAACTAGAGATTCAGCTGCAGACCAGGCAGCAGCCACGCGATATGGCTCCAGGCCCACTTGACTGTGATCCAGTCAAGGGATCCAGCAGGAAAAGGTTTGTACCTGCTGAAACCAATCTATAAAGACAGGAAGAAAGGTTGGGCATGGTGGCTCACGCTTGTAATCCCAGCACTTTGGGAGGCCAAGGAGGGCAGACTGCTTGAAGCCAGGAGTTCAAGATGAGCCTGGCCAACATGGTGAAACACTGTCTCTACAAAAAATACAAAAAAATTAGCCAGGCGTGGTGGCACGCACTTGTGATCCCAGCTACTTGGGAGACTGAGGCACAAGAATCATTTGAACCTGAGAGGTGGAGGTTATAGTGAGCTGAGATTGCGCCACTGCACTCCAGCTGGGTGACAGAGCAAGACTCTGTTCCATAAAAAAAAGAAAAAGGTGCTTGCTTCTTCATAGACATTAATGAAAGTCTACGTAGGTCATGAAGAATCAGCAAATATGACACTATGAAAATAATAAATCTCCAGTAATCAACCCCCAAATAGAGAGCTACAAATTGCCTGACAAATAATTCAAAATAATTGATTTAAGGTGGTTCAGTGAAATTTACTAGAATGTAGATATCAACTCAGTAATATCAAGAAAATCACAGATGAACAACACTAAAAGTTCAATAAAGATATAGAAACAATAAAAAAAAAAAAAAACCCAGAAATTCTGGAGCTGAAGAATACAGTGAATAAAATAAAATGCAAACCGGGTGTTGTGGCTGACGCCTGTAATCCCAGCACTTTGGGAGACTGAGGCAGGTGGATCACTTGAGGTCAGGAGTTCAAAACCAGCCTGACCAACATGGTGAAACCCTATCTCTACTAAAAATACAAAAATTAGCTGGGCATGGTGGCATATGCCTGTAATCCCAGCTACTAGGGAAGCTGAGGCAGGAGAATCTCTTGAACCAGGAGTGGAGGTTGGAGTGAGCCAAGATGCCACCACTGCACTCCAGCCTAGGTGACAGAGTGAGACTCTGTCTCAAAAACATAAATAAATAAATGAAATGAAATGAAAATGCAATAGAGAGCTTCAATGGCAGATTCATCAACCAGAAGAAAGAATCTGTGAAATTAAAGATAGGACATTTGAAATATCCTGTCAGATGACCAGAAAGAAAAAAGAATTTAAAAAGTGAAAGCCTTTGGGATTCATAGGACACCACCATGAAGTGGGTCAAACACATGATGGATTTCCAAGAAGTAGAAAAGATAGAAAAGACCTGAAAGTATATTTGAAGAAATAATGGGTAAAAACTTTCCAAATCTTTAGAGGCAAATGGGCTTCCAGATACATGATGTTCAAGGCCCCAAAAAAGGCCAGCCCAAAGAAAATAATACCAGAGTACATTATAATTAAAATATCAAAAGTCAAAGACAAAAAGAGAATTTCAAAATCAGCAAGAAGAAAGGAAATCATCACATAAAAGGAAACTTCAATAAGGATATCAGTGGATTTCTCAGCAGAAACCTTATAAGCCAGGAGAGAATAGGATGCTATATTCAATGTGTTGGAAGAAAAAAACTGCCAATCAAGAAAACTACACCTTATAAAGCTGTCCTTCAGAAATGAAAAAGATATGATAAGGTCTTTCTCAGATCCCCACCAAAAAATTCTGAGGGAGTTCATCACCACTGGACCTGCCTTATAAGGCAGTTCTTCAAGTTGAAATAAAAGGATTCTGATTAGCAACATTAAAATATTAAGATATTAAGTTCACAGGTAAAGGTAAATATATGGTCAAATTCATAACTCTAATGTTGCAATGGTGGTGTATAAATCACTTTTGACTGTAGTATAAAAGTTAGAAAAGTATTAAAAATAACTATAGGCTGGGTACGGTGGCTCACGCCTGTAATCCCAGCACTTTGGGAGGCTGAAGTGGGCGGGTCACCTGAGGTCAGGAGTTTGAGACCAGCCTGACCAACAAGGAGAAACCCTGTTGCTACTAAAAATACAAAATTAGTCGGGCGTGGTGGCGCATGCCTGTAATCCCAGTTACTTGGGAGGCTGAGGCAGGAGAATCGCTTGAACCCGGGATGTGGAGGGTGCAGTGACCTGAGATTGTACTCCAGCCTGGGCAATAAGAGCAAAACTCTGTCTCAAAAACAATAGTAATAATAATAATAATAGCTATAGCTATACAAATTTTTAATGGATACACAATATAAAAGATGTAAACTGGAACATCAATAACACAAAATGTGGAAACAGAAGAAGTGTAGAATTTTTGTATGCAATTAAAATTAAGGTGTTATCAGCTTAAAATAAACTTATAACTGTTTTATGTAAGCTTTATGGTAATCATGAAGATAAAAATTGTAGATACACAAAATAAGGCAAAAGGAATCAAAGCACAGTACTTTTAAAAAATCATCAAATCACAAAAGAAGACAGCAAGAGAAGAAGAAAGGAATAAAGGAACTACACAAAACAATCAGAAAACAACAAAATGGCAAGAGAAAATCCATACCTAATGATAATTGCTTTAAATGTAAATGGATTAAATTCCCTAAAGCACAAAGAGTAACTAAACAGATTAAAAAATAGATGCAACTATATGTTGCACACAAGCAAATCACCTTAGTTTTGACGCACATAGGGTGAAAGTGAGGGGATGGAAAAAGAGATTCTATGCAAGTGGTAACCAAAAAGAAAGCAAGGATGGTTTGACTTATATCAGACAAAATAGACTTTAAGTCAAAAACTGTCACAAGGGGCAAAGAAAGTTATTATATAATGATAAGTCAATTCCTCAGGAGGACAGAGCAACTAAATATATTAAGCAAATAGCAGAATGGGAGAGAGAAGTAGACAGCAATATAAGAATAGTAGGGGGACTTCAATACCCCACTTATGACAACGGATAGATGATACACAAATCAGGAAAGAAATATGAACTTAACACTATAGCCCAAATGGACCTTATAGACATATACAGAACATTTTATCCAATAGCAGAGAAATATACATTCTTCTCAAGCACACATGGAACATTCTCCAGGATAGATCACATGTTAGCTGCAAAACAGGTCTTAACAAATTTAAGAAGATTGAAATCATAATAGTATCTATTCTGACCACAATGGTATGAGGTTATAAATTAATAATAGGAAAAATTTGGAAAACTCACAAATACATGGAAATTAACATACTTCTGAACAATCAGTGGGTTGAAGAAAAAATAAAAATATCTTGAGACAAATATTGCAGCACAATATTCTAAAATGCATGGGATGCAGCAAAAGCAGCTCTCAGCAGAAAATTTATAGCAATAAATGCATATACTAAGAAAAAAGAAATATGTCAAATGAACAACCTATGTTTACCCCTCAAGGAACTAGAAAAAGAAGAAACTAACCACAAAGTTAGCAGAAGGAAGAAAATAATAAAGATTATACAGAAATATATGAAATAGAAAATAGAAAAACAATAGAATAGGTCAATAAATCTGAGTTCTTTTGAAGGATCAGCAAAATTGACAAGTCTTTAGCTAGATTAACTAAAAAAAAGAATACTCGAATACAATTGTAAGTGAAAGAGGAGATACTACAGATGATATAATAGAATTGCAAAGGATTATAAGAGATTACTATGAACAATTGTACATTAAGAAATTGGATAAACTAGAAGAAATGGATAATTTCCTAGAAATATACAACCTACCAAGACTGAACCATAAATAAATCAAAAATCTGAACAGAATCAAAAATAAGTAAAGAATTGCAGCACTCTTCACAATAGCAAAGACTTGGAACCAACCCAAATGCCCATCAATGTTAGGCTGGATAAAGAAAATGTGGCACATATGCACCATGGAATACTATGCAGCCGTAAAAAAGAATGAGTTCATATCCTTTTTTTTTTTTTTTTTTTTGAGACGGAGTCTTGCTCTGTCACCCAGGCTGGAGTGCTGTGGCTGGATCTCAGCTCACTGCAAGCTCCGCCTCCCGGGTTCACGCCATTCTCCTGTCTCAGCCTCCCGGGTAGCTGGGACTACAGGCGCCGCCACGTCACCCGGCTAGTTTTTTGTAGTTTTAGTAGAGACGGGGTTTCACCGTGTTAGCCAGGATGGTCTCGATCTCCTGACCTCGTGATCCGCCCGTCTCGGCCTCCCAAAGTGCTGGGATTACAGGCTTGAGCCACCGCGCCCGGCCTGAGTTCATATCCTTTGTAGGGACATGGAAGAAGCTGGAAACTATCATTCTAAGCAAACTAATACAGGAACAGAAAGCCAAACATTGCATGTTCTGACTCATAAGTGGGAGTTGAACAATGAGAACATACGGGCACAGGGAGGGGAACATCACACACTGGGGGCCTGTTGGGGGTGGGGGCCTGGAGGAGGGATAGCATTAGGAAAAATACCTAATATAAATGATGGGTTGATGGGTGCAGCAAACCACCATGGCACATGCATAACTAAGTAACAAACCTGCACGTTCTGCATGTGTATCACAGAACTTAAAGTACAATTAAAAAAAAAAAAAAA
>NW_016830483.1:44979-48088 GCF_001698545.2 Rhinopithecus bieti
AAAAAAAAAAAAAAAAATTAAAATGAAATAAAATAAAATAAAAAGTAATGAAGTGATTACTGATAAGGGGGGACTGACTTCTGTCATTTTGCTATTCATTTTCTATGTGTCTTACACCTTTTTTGTCCATTTCCTGCATGATCTCATTTGTATTTAGTTGATTTTTTGTAGCAAAGTGTTTTAATCCCCATCTCATTTGCTTTTTGTATGTTATATCGCTATTTTATTTGTGGTTACCATAGGAATTACACTTAACATTCTAAAGTTATAGCACTCTAATTTGAATTTATACCAGCTAAATTTCAATAATATGCAAAAACTCTCCTCACTTACAGTTTTGTCCCTCCTCTGCCAGTTATTGATGTCACAAAATTACATTTTTGTACATTGTGTGTCCATAAACATAAACTAATAATTGTTTTTAATGCATTTGTCTATTAAATTATATAGAAAGCAAAACATGGAGTTTTAACCAAAGTTACAATAATACTAGGTTTAATATTTTCCAATATATTTACTTTTTTTTTTTGAGACGGAGTTCAAAAAAGGGGTTCGTGCCATTCTCCTGCCTCAGCCTCCCAAGTAGCTGGGACTACAGGCGCCCACCACCATGTCCAGCTAACTTTTTGTATTTTTAGTAGACACAGGGTTTCACCGTGTTAGCCAGGATGGTCTCAATCTCCTGACCTCAGGATCCACCCACCTCGGCCTCCCAAAGTGCTGGGATTACAGGCATGAGCCAATGCACCTGGCCTTATATTAACTTTTACAGATGTCTTTATTTCTTCATGTGGTTTTGAGTTACTATCTAGTGTTCTTTCTTTTCAACCTGCATGATTCTCTGTAAGATTTCTTGCAGGGCAGGTCTAATGGTAGCAAACTAATCAACTTTGGTTTATTTGGGGATTTCCCAATTTCTTCCTCCCTTTTGAAGGACAGTTTTGCTGGATATAGGATTCTTGGTTGAGAGGTAGTGGTTGTTTTTCTTTTAGCCCTTTACATATGTCATCCCATTGTCTTCTGTCCTCCAAAGTGTCTGATGAGAAATCCACCTGTAATCCTATTGTACATTCCTAGCATGGACTAGTTGCTTCTCTCTTGGTGCTTTCAAGAGTCCCTACTGGCTCATTGTGTCTCACTATGAGTCTTTTTTAGTTCATCCTAGTTGGAGTTCATTGAGTTTTCTGGATGTTTATTTTCATGTCTTTCATCAAATTTGGGAAGTGTTCAGCCTTTTTTTTTTTTTTTTTTTGAGATGGAGTCTCACTCTGTTGCCCAGGCTGGAGTGCTGTGGTGCCATCTATGCTCACTGCAACCTCTACCTCCTGGATTCTGCCTCAGCCTCCCAAGTAGCTAGGACTACAGGCATGTGCCACCATGCTTGGCTAATTTTTTCTTTTTTTCTTTTTTGAGAGTTTCACTCTTGTTGCCCAGGTTGGAGTGCAATGGCGTGATCTCAGCTCACCACAACCTCTGCCTCCTGGGTTGAAGCAGTTCTCCTGCCTCAGCCTCCCAAGTAGCTGGGATTACAGGCATGCGCCACCACACCTGGTAATTTTATATTTTTGGTAGAGATGGGGTTTCACCATATTGGCCAGGCTAGTCTTGAACTCCTGATCTCGAGATACACCTGTCTTGGCCTCCCAAAGTGCTGGGATTACAGGCATGAGCCACCGGGCTTGGCTTCAGCCATTAGTTCTTCAAATGATCTCTCTGCCCCTTTCTCTTCTTTTGGGACTTCCACAATGCATATCTGCTTGCTATTCAACAATCATTTTTATTTCTGTTCCTCTGACTTGATCATTTCAAGTGTCCTATCTTCAAGTTCGCTGAATCTTTCTTCTGTTGCTCAAATCTGCCTTTGAATCTCTCTGGTGAACTTTTATTTCAATTACTACACTTTTAGCTCCAGAGTTTATTTTTTCCTCTTTTTAGGTTTTCTGTCTCTTTATTGATATTCCCATTTTGTTTACACATCATTTTATTGACTTTCTCCACATCTTCGTTTAGTTCTTTGAACATCTTTAAGAAAGTTGTTTTAGACTTGGCACCATGGCTCATGCCTGTAATCTCAACACTTTGGGTCACAAGGTCAGGAGATCGAGACCATTCTGGCTAACATGGTGAAACCCTGTCTCTACTAAAAAAATGCAAAAAATATTAGCTGAGTGTGGTGGCAGGTGCCTGTAGTCCCAGCTACTCTGGAGGCTGAGGCAGGAGAAGGTGGAGCTTGCAGTGAGCCGAGGTTGCGCCACTGCACTCCAGCCTGGGAGACAGAGTGAGACTCCATCTCAAAAAAAAAAAAAGTTGTTTTAAAGTATTTATGTAGTAGGTTACCATCTGGACTTTCTTTGGGACAGTTTCTGTTGTTTTTCCTTTAAAAGAACCATACTTTCTAGTTTTGTGTATGCCGTGTGTATACTTTAATTATACTTTAAGTTCTAGGTAGGGAACATGTGTACAACGTGCAGGTTTGTTACATAGGTATACATGTGCCATGTTGGTTTGCTGCACCCATCAACTTGTCATTTACATTAAGTATTTCTCCTAATGCTATCCCTCCCCCAGGCCCCCACCCCCCAACAGGCCCGTGTGTGATATTCCCCGCCCTGTGTCCATGTGTTCTTGTTCAACTCCCACTTGTGAGTCAGAACATGCAGTGTTTGGTTTTCTGTCCTTGTGATAGTTCACTTAGAATGATGGCTTCCAGCTTCATCTGTGACACTGCAAAGGACATGAACTCATCCATTTTTATGGCTGCATAGTATTCTATGGTGTATATGTGCCACATTTTCTTAATCCAGTCTATCATTGATGGACATTTGGGTTGGTTCCAAGTCTTTGCTATTGTGAATAGTGCCGCAATAAACATATGTGTCGTTGTGTCTTTATCATAGAATGATTTATAATCCTTTGGGTGTATGCCCAGTAATGGAATTGCTGGGTCAAATGGTATTTCTAGTTCTAGATCCTTGAGGAATCACCACACTGTCTTCTATAGTGGTTGAACTAATTTACACTCCCACCATGCCTTGTGTTTTTTATTGAAAACTGGACGTTTGAATCTAATAATGCAGTAACTCTGGAGATGAGATTCTCCTCTTCCTCA
>NW_016830484.1:0-1150 GCF_001698545.2 Rhinopithecus bieti
ATAAATGTTTAAATGGCCCATGAGGTAGCCAAATGTAACTAGAGCTTTGATTGTCTTCCCAGGAATATAGGTTTGACAAACCAAACATTGGTTATAAACGATTTCAGCAATTTAGAAGTCACTACACCAATATATATTTAATTTGGATCATTTTCTCTTTTCATGATGAGTCACGGAATGCAGAACCTTTAATACGAAAATGTTAAGGACTCAGGAAGGACAAGGCTGCTATCCTGGTTTTCCATGAGTCCATGAGTCCGTGCTTAACATTGGTCTTATGTCCTCTTGAGTACCGGTTGTTTCTCCAATTTAGGTCCATAGCACTGATAACTGATGAGTTATCATAGGTAATTTGACTTAGACATTGGAGTTCATTCAAGTTGTATATCTAAACAGTTTCAGTATTGGCTGATTTAGCATGAAAATCAGGCAATTTTTTTTGGTATTCATTTAATTTTGTTTTACTAGGGTCAGTAGGTTTATAAACCAGTCAGTCTTTTAATTATAGTTCCAGGAATTCTTACCCAGTCTAAATGATATGATTCTAAAGTTACCAGAAACCTGTACTCAAGAGTGCTTTTCAGGGTTCTTTCCATTCTTTCATGAACTTCCTAAAAGACACCATATTATAGAATTCTGAGTGCTTGTGACATTTTAGCAACTGCATCAGAATTAAGCAATTGACTGTGGAAATGACTTTAAACACTCATAAAGACACAATTGACAAAGAAATTTTGTTATTTCTGTGGTCTACAATAACTTAACATAATAACCATAATTATGATTAATAGCATATAATCAGACTATTAGAATTTTAAAATTCCATAAAATTTTGGAACATATATTAACATCATTCACTAAAATATAACCTGAAGGTTAAACATTATTTTTTATTTTGGCAGTTCTCCCCATGTAACTTAACATGTCAAATAATCCTGTTTACCTCTCTTTTGGATGCTTTGGGAGCCCTCTGTAGCATCCCAAAGTTAGAGGTTAGAAAAGACAATTTTGAAGCTGAAATTTGATTTGGGGAAGGCTGTCAAATATGTTGAAGGTTTAAAACACTTGATATTATAAAATATAATTCCAGGTCACCATAAATTATTCATTTATCCAAAATATGACTCGAAAATTTTAAAAAGGCAAAAAC
>NW_016830484.1:4672-7518 GCF_001698545.2 Rhinopithecus bieti
ACTCCAAGATCCAAGAAGAGAAAAAAAAAAAAAAACCTTTAAAATGTATCTATAGATTGAATATCTGCTTTGAATTAAACTGACTTTTAAACCAAATGTCTTATTACCCGACTCTAGCCAGAAAGCAACTAAAAATAGCAAATATTTCTGGCTTTTGCACTTTACCCAGAGGTAACCCCCAAGGTGCTCAGAGAAAGAGAACTTCAAGATGGGACGTCAGAAGATGCTCATGGAGGGGAAGAGAATTAATAAATGGTTAAAGGTCACACAGAAAGTACTTATTCCCTTAGCTAGGATTGAACCTAAGTCACCATCAAAAAATTGCAAAGCCTTAGCTGCTAAGCTACAGCATTTGGGTGGTTTCCATTACTCTTCCCAGAAGGAGCCTAGAGCAGTAAAGTTTGAGCTTGCAATGGCTTTTAATTGTTCAAGATAATTTTTAGAGCTAACTATGACATAAACCCCCAAATCCTGTTCCCTGGATGGCAGAGAAAGTACCACCATGTGGTTAGAAGGTCAAACTCCCAAGAGTATAAAACAAGAGGGAAACCTTATCCAGTTTTGTTGTTGTTGTTGTTGTTGTTAGAGGGACGGGCAGCAAAGTTTGCAACTGACTAGTTTGCTGGGCTGGCTTGAACAGTGAGCTAATGGGGGTCCTAGGCCTGCATTCTATCCTGTGGTGGTACCCTTATTTTATGACAGAACAATGCGGAAGGACAAATTCATAGCACAAAGTACAACAGATTTGTTACAGCTTAAGACTCGCCTCACAAATCTTTTTTTCCCATTAGTCAAAACTTTACAGAGGAGATAAACAGTGATTTTTACCATTCATTCAATGAGTTTGCACACGGAGATAGAGGCCAGAAGTCTGACTGGTAAGAAATTCTTACCCTTTTTGTTGTTGCCAGGGTTCTCTTTCCTTGAGTGGCACTAGCATCACTGCTAGCTGCTCCATAGCCATGGGGCCCAAGTCACAACACAAAGGAAAATCATCTTTTTTGGTTTCATAGAACCATAGGCAAAAGCTTATCAACTTTGTAAGTTGATGCGCAACCAGCTGCATGGGGGACCCGAATTAACATTTTCCATTCCAGTCAGAGCAAAATATGTGTGACAAAACATAGACTTTAGCCACTCTGCTTAGCACCCAATATCAAACGGGCCAGGCTTAAACTTGCCACTGGTTGGGCTCTGTCATCTTTAATCCATTCAAAGAGGATTAAAGGAGTTTCAACATGTGGTCTCTGGGCAAGGTGGTCATCCTGAGTAAAGAAAAGATAGGCAAGAAAAAAGAGACAGAGAGAGAAAAACGTTGCCTGCAGTGAGGTGGGGAAGGCAAGAACCTTGGGGAGACCAGAGAAAGACCCAGTCATTGCAGCAACACTGAATCAAAAGTTCAGACAGCCACTTGCCATCCGTGAAGGGATCTTTTCCAGCATCCCCATACACCCTCAAGTTTCCCCCTTTGGGGAGAAAAAAAAATTCCCTATGTTCCATGGTCCCGTACACGTCTAATCCTGTCGCCCATAGCTGTCAGTTAAGAGTGTAAGGCAGACTTATTTTTGGATCAATTAGTTGCTTAAGCTTTAATTTGCCTTGTGTAAAGACTTTAAATACAAATGGAGAACATTTTTTAAAAGCTTCTGTATATTAACAGGCATCCCTAGATGAGACTAATTTGAGAGCCCTAATTTTCTAATGCATTTCAGTGCAGTGTTGTTCATTTGGAACATTCCACGACAAGCTAGACCTTAGATATTTAGGGGTCTGCAATCCATTGTAAAAATCCATTATTTGGCCAGGCACACCTGCAATCCCAGCACTTTGGAAGTCCAAGGTGGGTAGATCACTTAAGGCCAGGTGTTCAAGACCAGCTTGACCAAAATGGTGAAACCCCGTCTCTACTAAAAATACAAAATTAGCCAGACACGGGGGCACACACCTATAGTCCCAGCTACTGGGGAGGCTGAAACATGAGAATCCCTTGAGCCCGGGAGGTGGAGATTTCAGTGAGCCGAGATCGTGCCACTACACTCCAGCCTGGGTGACAGAGTGAGATTCTGTCACAACAACAACAACAACAACAACAACAACAACAACAACAACACATTATTATATTGGGGAAGTTTATTGGTTTCCTCTTTTCTGGACATATATAATTTTAAATTGATGTATATCATAATCATAGAGTTAAAAATAGAAGCTTAGTGCTAAGTTCTAATATGAGGACAAGTAATATCCCCTCTGGACCCACTGGTTGGAGTAAAGGACAAGTTGGAGACAAAGGAAAAAGAGATAAAGACTTGGGGAAAACTGAGTAGGCGAAAGGACTAGAACAGGGGTTCTAAGACTTTAGGGATGACAGAATCATCTAGAGGGTTTTTTAAGCTACAGATTTCTGGTCTCTACCCACACAAATTTCTGATTCAGTAGGCCCCGTAGGGACCCCAAAATTTGCATTTCTAACAAATTCTAGGCGATACTGATGTTACTAGTCTGGAAACCACAGTTTTATAACTGTTGGAGTAGGGTATTTGGCTTAATTATAATTTAATGTAATCAATGTTTCCTAACTTATTTGTAGTACTCTTGTTTTAAATCTTCAGTGATGACACAAATGTTAATTATGCTTGGTGGTTATTCATCCTCCCTCTCCTTTCATCTGTTCAGGGGAAAAATAAAAGAGGGAGAAGGAATTGCAGAAAATCAGATGTTGAGTGTTGCTAAATTTTTTACTGTCTCACTCTTTGTGAAAGTAGGCAACATCTTTGGTTAGCAGAAATATTTTGACCAGTTACTGGTGTGGATTAATAGTTGTTTTTTTTTTTTTTTTTTTTTTTTTT
>NW_016830484.1:10845-12888 GCF_001698545.2 Rhinopithecus bieti
TTTTTTTTTTTTTTTTGCCTATGGATAACGCATTGTCCCAGCATGATTTCATTTCTTGATTATTCTTTCCCCATTGTATTCTCATCTTGTTGAAAATTAATTGACCATGAATATAAATCTTTTATTTCTGGACAGTTAATTTTGCTCCATTGATGTATATGCTTATCCTTGACAATACCACATTTACTTGTTAACTCTTGTTAACTGTTGCTTTCTATTAAGTTTTGAAATTGCATAGTGTTTTATTTGTAATTGTTTTGGCTATTCTGAGTCCTTTGATTTTCTTTATAAATTTAAGATAAGCTTGCCAATTTCTAAATTTTGATGGGATTTTGATACCAATTGCCAGAAAACTTATAGATGACCTTTAGGAATATTACTGTCTTGACAATATTGAGTCGTTTAATTCATGATCATTTTCATTTACTTAGATGTCACTTTATGTATCTCAGAAATATTATGTAGTTTTTAGTGTACAAGTGATAAACCTCTTTTAGTAAATTTTTTTTGGTTGTTTATCCTTTTTGATATTACTGTGAATCAAATTGCTTCTTCTTTTCATTTCTGGAGTGATCATTGCTAATATATAGAAATACAATGATTTATTTTCTTTTTTAAACACCACATGTGGCATCTGAATACAATTGATAGTTACAGTATAATTTTACATGCTATTTAATACAATCTTGCTAAACTCATTTACTAGGTCCAGTTTTTTTTCCAGATTTTGTGGGATTGTCTACATATGGGACTATGTCATCTTCATATATGGGTGATTTCATTTCTTCTTTTTATAGTTTGATACCTTTAACTTACTCTTCTTTCCTTTCTTGCTTCCCTCCTTCTTCCCTTGCATGCTTTTAATGTTTTTGTTGTCCCTGAATCATATGTTGAAACTTAATCCCCAATGTGACAGCATTAAGAACTGAGGACTTTGTGGAGGTTATTAGGTCATGGGGGCAGAGGTGTTACGAATGGGATTAGTGACTTTATAAAACTAATCTGAGGGAGCTTGTTCCCCATTTCTGCCACATGAAGATGTAACTAGACGGTACTGTTTACAAGGAATTGGCCATAATCAGACATTAAATCTGCTAGTACCTTGATCTTGGACTTCTCATCCTCTAGAACTATGAGCAATAAATTTCTTTTGTTCATAAATTACCTACTCTGAGGTGTTTGTTATAACAGCCAAAATAGACCAAGGTAATTTCCTTATTGCCTTTTTGCATTGGAGGAAATTACTCAGATTATTTGTTGTTTCCCTTTGGATAATTTCAAGAGTGCTGACAATGTTTTTGTTTTAAATCAGTTTTGTTCAGCTTTATATCTGCTTTTTAGGGAGAAGACTTGCTGACTTCCCTACTTGGCTATAGATAGAAGATTGCTTCTAACAATCTCTTTTTGAGTACTTATGCTTATATTCTCTTGATGTTCATTTTTTTTACACAAATCACTGTCTATATTTCAGAGATCGTGCAAAATAGTTTGTCCCAAATATTTCCATATTTATTTAGGCAGCTCTTTTTTTATAATTTGTATTCTATATTTGCCTTTCCAGTTATTATAAATAAGTACTATTTTGGTTCTTTTCCTATTCATCATTGATTGAAGCAGGCTATGTGCTGACAAATACTGGAAGGGAAGTGAAGTGAACTGAACAGTCCATTCTTTCTATTTGGGCTTTTCTTTCACATTCTTCCTCCAAAGGACTATTTATCCTGGGAGTACACATTGCTTAGATGTTGGATGCAAAGCTTTATAGAACAGATGTTTCTCTATAATAGTATTTGGCGTCCACAGACCGATTCCTCCATTCTTTGTCCACTTAATACCAAACCCACCCCCACCTTCCCTAGCAAAAGACAAGATTGTAAACAACAGAAATGGCTTGTGGCCTGCCAAATGCATAATTTTCTTTACTTCCCCCTCCCTGTGACTCTGTGGTATCATGCTGCAGAATCTAAACAATCTTTCTTGTGACCTTAAAACTCCAGGTGTTCTAATCAAAGGGACATTGGTTATGCCTTTCAGAATACTGAT
>NW_016830485.1:0-219 GCF_001698545.2 Rhinopithecus bieti
GTGTATGTGTATGTGTGTATATGTGTATGTGTGTGTATGTGTGTATATGTGTATGTGTGTGTGTATATGTGTATGTGTGTGTGTGTGTATATGTATGTGTGTGTGTGTATATGTGTATGTGTGTATGTGTGTATGTGTGTGTGTATGTGTGTGTGTATATGTGTATGTGTGTGCGTGTGTGTATGTGTGTATGTGTGTGTGTATGTGTGTATGTGTGTG
>NW_016830486.1:0-3619 GCF_001698545.2 Rhinopithecus bieti
ATCACAAAGCAGTTTCTCATAAAGCTCCCTTTTAGTTTTATCTGAGGATGTTCCTTTTTTCACCATTGGCCTGAACGTACTCCCAAATATTCCTTTGAAAATTCCAGGAAAGCAGTTTAGCAAACTTCTCCAAGAAAAGAAAGGTGAAACTCTGTGAGATGAATTCAGAAATCACAAAGCAGGTTATTGGAAAGCTTCTTTTGGTTTTATCTTAGGATAATCCCTTTGTCACCGTAGGCTTCAATGCGATACAAAATATCCCTTCTCAGATTCCCCAAAACCATTGCTACCACACTGCTACATGAAATGAACGATGTAACTCTGTGAGATAAATTAACACATGACAAAACTGTTTCTCAGAATGCTTCCTTCTATTTTATAAATGAGGGTATTTCCTTTGTCAACATAAGCTACCATGTGCTCCGAAATATCCCATTGCAGATTCCAAGAAAGCAGTGTTAGCAAACTATTCAATGAAAAGAACACTGTAATTCAGTGAGATGAACTCACACATCACAAAGTGTTTCACAGAAAGCTTCTTTTCGGTTTTTATCTGCGGATATTTTCTCTGTCAACATAGGCTTCTATGTGCTCCCAAATATCCTGTTGCAGATTCCATGAAAACAGTGCTATCGAACTGTTCAATGAAAAGAACATTGTAACTCTGTGAGATAAATTCACACATCACAAAGAACTTTCTCAGAAAGATTCCTTCTACTTTTTATCTGAGAATATTTACTTTGTCACGATAGGCTTCAATGTGATCTAAAATATCCCTTCTCAGATATCCCAAAAACAGTGCTACCAAACTGCTCCATGAAAAGAATCTTGTAACTCTCTGAGATGAATTAACACATCAGAAATCATTTCCTCAGAAAGATTCTTTCTAGTTTTTATATGAGGATATTTCCTTTGTCACCTTAAGTATCAATGTGCTCTGAAATATTCCTTTGCAGATTCCATGAAAACATTGTTAGCAAACTGCTCAATGAAAAGAATGGTGTAACTCTGTTAGATGAATTCATAAATTACCAAGCAGTTTCTCAGAAATCTTCTTTCTAGTTTTTGTCTAAGGATATTTCCATTGTCACCCAAAGTTTCAATGGGCTCTTAATATCCCATTACAGATTCCTTTAAAACAGTGTTAGCAAACAGCTCCAAGAAAAGAATTGTGTATCTCTGTGAGATGAATTCAAACATCACAAAGTGGTTTCTTGGAAAGCTTCTTTCTAGTTTTTATCTGATTATGTTTCCTTTGTCACCATAGGATTCAATGCATTTCAAAATATCCTTCTCTTATTCCCCAAAAAGAGTACTATCAAAACTGCTTCGTGAAAGAATCATGTAACTCTGTGAGATGAATTCACAAATCACAAACCAGATTCTCAGAAATCTTGTTTCTGTTATTTTCTGAGGATATTTCCTTTGTCAACATAAGCTTCAAAGCACTCTGAATTATCACATTGCAGATTCCAAGAAAACAGTGTTATCAAGCTGCTTAGAGAAATGAACAGTGTAACTCTGTGAGATGATTTCAAACATCACAAAGCAGTTTCTCAGAAAGCTTCTTTTGTTTTTTAACTGAGGGGATTTCCTTTTCACTCTAGGCCTCAATGCACTCTCAAATATCCCTTTGCCAAATCCACAAAAACAGTGTTAGCAAACTGCTCAATGAAAATAATGATGTATGTCTGTGAGATGATTTCACACATCATAAAGCAGTTTCTTAGAAACCTTCTTTGTAGTTTTTATCTGAGGATATTTCTTTTTTTACCATTGGCCTCATTGCACTCCAAAATATTCCTTTGCATATCCCTCAAAAACAGTGTAAGCAAACTGCTCCATGATAAGAAAGGTGTAACTATGTGAGATGAATTCACACATCACAAAGCCGTTTCTCAGAAAGCCTCTTCCTCGTTTTTATTTGAGGACATTTCCTTTGTCACCATAGTCTTCAATGCGATCCAAAACATCCCCAAAAACAGTGTTACCAAACTGATCAATGAAAAGAATCGTGTAACTCTATGAGATGATCTTTAAAATCACAAAGTGGTTTCTCAGAAAGCTTCTTTTAGTTTTTATATGAGGATGTTTTCATTGTCACCATAAGCTTCAATACGCTCCAAAATATCCCATTGAGGATTCCAAGAAAACAGTGTTAGCAAACTGATCAATGAAAAGAAGAGGATAAATCCGTGACATTACAAAGCATTTTCTCAGAAAGCTTCTTTCTAGTTTTTTCTGAGGATATTTCCTTTTTCACCATAGTCCTCAAAGTGCTCCCAAATATCCCTTTGCAGTTCCATTGAAAACAGTGTTACCAAACTGCTCCATGAAAAGAAAGGTGTAACTCTGTGAGATGAATTCAAGCATCCAAAGAAGTTTCTCAGAAAACTTCTTTTTAGTTTTTATCTGAGGATATTTCCTTTTTTCACCTAGGAATCATTGCGTTCTAAAATGTCCCTTTCCAGTTTCAATGAAAGCAGTGTTAGCAAATTGCTCCATGCAAAGAAAGGTGTAAATCTGTGACATAAATTCACACATCACAAAGAACTTTCTCAGAAAGCTTCTTTCTAGCTTTTATCTTGGGGGGTTTCCTTTGTCACCATTGGTGCTAATGCAATCCAAAATATCCTTTCTCAGATCCCCTAAAAACAGTGCTACCAAACTGATCCATGAACAGTATCATGTAGCTGTGTGAGATGAATTAACACATCACAAAGCTGTTTCTCAGTAAGCTTTTTACTGGTTTATATCTGAGGATATTTCCTTTTTCACCATATTACTGCAGGCATTCCCAAATATTCCTTTGCAGTTACCATGAAAAAAGTGTGAGCAAACTTCTCAATGAAAAGAATGGTGTAACTTTGTGAGATGAATTCACACATCACAAAGCAGTTTCACAGAAAGATGCTTTTTGGTTTTTATCTGAGGATACTTCCTTTGACACCAGAGGCTTCAATGTACTCCAAAATAACCTATTGCAGATTCCACGAAAACAGTGTTATCAAACTTCTCAATGGAAAGAACAGTGTAACTCTGTAAGATGAATTCACATATCACAAAGCAGTTCCTCAAGAAGCTTCTTTCTAGCTTTTATCTGAGGATATTTCCTATTTCACCATAGGCCTCAATGCGCTCCCGTTTATCACTTTACAGATTCCACATAAACAGTTTTATGAAACTGCTCCATGAAAAGAAAGGTGTACCTCTGTGAGATGAATTCTCACATCACAAACAACTTTCTCAGAAACCTTCTTTCTAGTTTTTTTCTGAGGATATTTCCTTTGTCAATATAGGCTTCAATGCAAACCAAAATATCCGTTATCAGATTCCCCCAAAACAGTGATACCAAATAGTCCATGAAAAGACTTGTGTAACTCTGTGAGATGAATTAACACATCACAAAGCAGTTTCTCAGAATGCTTCTTTCTCTTTTTTATCTAAGGCTATTTCCTTTCTCACTATAGGCCTCAAGGTGCTCAAAAGTATCCCTTTGCACATTTCAAGAAACAGTGTTAGAAAACTGCTCCATGAGCTTGCAGTGAGCTGCGATCCGGCCACTGGACTCCAGCCTGGGCGACAGAGCGAGACTCCGTCTCAAAAAAAAAAAAGAAAG
>NW_016830486.1:5399-7632 GCF_001698545.2 Rhinopithecus bieti
AATATCCCTTTGCAGATTCCACAAAAACAGTGTTAGCAAACTGCTCCAAGAAAAGAAAGTTGTAAATCTGTGAGATGAGTCCACATACCACAAAGCAGCTTCTCAGAAATCTTCTTTCTAGTTTTTATCTGAGTTTTTCCTTTGTCACCATAGGCTTCAATGTTATCCAAAATATCCCTTCTCAGATTCACCAAAACCATGCTAACAAACTCTCCCTGAAAAGAAAGATGTAACCCTGTGAGACGAATTTACAGTTCACCAAGCAGTGTCTCAGAAAGCTTCTTTCTAGTTTTTGTCTGAGGATATTTCCTTTGTCACCATCAGCTTCAATGCACTCTGAAATATCCCACTCCAGATTCCAAGAAAACAGTGTTAGCGAACTATTCAATGAAAATAACAGTGTAAGTTTGTGAGGTGAATTAACATATCATAAAGCAGTTTCTCAGAAAGCTTCTTTCTAGTTTTGTCTGAGGATATTTCCTTTTCACCATAGTCCTCAATGTGCTCCCTAATATCCCTCTGCAGATTCCACGAAAGCAGTGTTAGTAAACTGATAAATGAAAAGAAAGGTGTAACTCTGTGAGATGAATTCACACATCACAAAGAAGTTTCTCAGAAAGCTTCTTTCTAGTCTTTATCTGAGGATATTACCATTTTCATAATAGGCTTCAATGGGTTCGAGAATATCCCTTTTCAGATTCCATGAAAATAGTGTTAGCAAACTGCTCCATGAAAAGAAAGGTCTAAATCTCTGAGATGAATTCACAGGTCAGTCAGCAGTTTCTCAGAACGTTTATTTTTGGTTTTTGTCTGAGGATATTTCCGTTGTCACCATAGGCTTCAATGTGCTCCCAAATATCCTACTGCAGATTCCATAGAAACAGTGCTACCAAAGTGACCCATATTAAGAATCGTATAAATATGTGAGATGAATTAACACATCACAACATGGTTTCTCAGAAATCTTCTTTCTAGTTTTTATATGAGAATATTTCCTTTGTCACCATAAGCTTCAATGTGTTCCGAAATATCCAATCCAATTGCAGATTCCAAGAAAACAGTGTTCACAAACTGCTCAATGAAAACAACATTGTAACTCTCTGAGATGAATTCACACATCACAAAGCAGTTTCTCAGAAAGCCTCTTTCTAGTTTTTATCTGAGTATAATACTTTTGTCACCATAGGCTTCAATACAATTCCAAATATCCCTTCTCAAATTCCCCAAAAACCTTGCTAATAATCTTCTTTATGAAAAGAGTGGTGTAACTCTGGGAGATGTATTCTCACATCCCAAAACTGTTTCCCAGAAAGTTTCCTTCTACTTTATATCTGAGAATAATTCCTTTTTCACCATAGCCCTCATTGCGCTCCCAAATATCCCTTTGCAGTTTCCATGAAAAGTATTTTAGCAAACTTCTCTAAGAAAAGAACTGTGCTACTCTTTGAGATGAATGCACACATGACAAATCAGTTTTTCAGAAAGCTTCTGTATAGTTTTTATCTGAGAATATTCACTTTGTCCCTAAAGGCTTCAATGTGATCCAAAATATCCCTTCTCAGATTCCCCAAAAACAGTGCTACCAAGCTGTTCCATGAAAGGAATCGTGTAAATCTGTGAGATGAATTCACTAATCACAAAGGAGTTTCTCCGAAAGCTTCTGTCTAGTTTTTGTCTGACCATATTTCTTTTGTCACCATAAGCTTCAATGCGCTCTGAAATATCCAATAGCAGATTCGAAGAAAACAGTGTTAGCAAACTGCTCAATGAAAACACTATTGTAACTCTCTGAGATGAATCACATATCGCCAAGCAGTTTCTCCAAAACCTTTCTATCTATTATCTGAGGATATTTCCTTTTCACCATATTCCTCACTGTGCTTCTAAATATCCCATTGCAGATTCCACAAAACAGTGTTAGTAAACTCCTCTATGAAAAGAAAGTTGTAAATCTGTGAGATGAATTCACACATCAAAAAGCAGTTTCTCAGAAGGCCTCTTTTTTGTTTCTGTCTCAGGATATTTCCATTGTCACCATAGGCTTCAATGTGCTCCCAAATATCCTATTGCAGATTCCATGAAAACAGTGTTAGCTTCTGCTCCATGAAAAAAAAGTTGTTACTCTGTGAGATGAATTCACATGTCACAAAGAACTTTCTCAGAAAGCTTCTTTCTATTTTGTATCTTAGGATATTTCTTTTGTCACCTTGAGCTTTAATGCAATCGAAAATAT
>NW_016830487.1:0-393 GCF_001698545.2 Rhinopithecus bieti
CTTTAGTGAAAGTGAGTTGTTGGAGTTTCCTACTATAATTGTATTGCAGCTTATCTCTTTAGATCCATTAATATTTGCAGTTGAAGGCTCTTTGAGTTTTTATATCCTTTTGCTAAATTGACCACTATATCATTATGTAATGATCTTGTTGCTTCTTTTTGTAATTTTTGACTCGAATTCTATTTTGTCTGATAGAAATGTGGCTACATTTGCTCTCTTTTGGTTTCCATTTGCATGGAATATCTGTTTTCATCCCTTCGCTTTCAGTCTATATGTGTCTCTACAGGTGAAGTATTTTCTTGTAGGGAGCATATAGTTGGATCTTGATTTTCAATCCATTCAGCCAATGTATGTCTGTAAACTGAGGCATTGAATTTATATTTAGTGTTATTA
>NW_016830488.1:0-2943 GCF_001698545.2 Rhinopithecus bieti
CCAATATGATGAAACCCCCATCTCTATAAAAATGCAAAAATTAGCCAGGCATGATGGCAGGTGCTTGTAATCTCAGCTACTCGGGAGGCAGAGGCAGGAAAATCACTTGAACCCAGGGGGCAGAGGTTGCAGTGAGCCAAGATCGTACCATTGCACTCCAGCCTGGGTGACAGAGACTCTTTCTCAAAACAAAACAAAACAAACAAAAAAATCAATCAACGAATTCCACTATATTAAAAGGAATAAAACCACATGACCACATCAATGGATGGAGAAAAGTATTTGACAAATTCAACATCCATTCATTAAAACAAACAAAAAACTCTCAGCAGGTCAGGCGCAGTGGCTTACGCCTGTAATCCCGGCAATTTGGGAGGCTGAGGAGGGCAAATCATTTGGTCAGGAATTCAAGACCAGCTTGGCCAACATGGTGAAACCCCGTCTCTACTAAAAATACAAAAAATTAGCCAGGCGTGCTGGCATGCACCTGTAATCCCAGCTACTCGGGAGGCTGAAGCAGGAGAATCGCTTGAACCTGGGAGGTGGAGGTTACAGTGAGCTGCGATCACGCCACTGCACTCCAGGCTGGGTGACAGAGTGAGACCCCATCTCACAGGGCAGCCGGGGGTGGGGCAGGGGGAAACAAATGAACAAATTCTCAGCAAACTAGGAAGATAAGGGAATTTGTACAATTCGATAAAAGGCATTCACAAACAAGCAAAAACCCTATAGATAACATCATACCTAATGGTGAAAGTCTGAATGCTTTCCCCTAAGATCTGGAATAGGCAAGAATGCCCACTCTCCCCACTCAGAATTGATATTCTTAGGCCAGGCGTGGTGGTAGGCGGATCACTTGAGGCCCGGAGTTCGAGACCAGCCTGGCCAACATGGTGAAACCCCATCTCTACTAAAATACAAAATTAGCCAGGCATGGTGTTGCATGCCTATAGTCCCAGCTGCTCGGGGGCTGAAGCACAAGAATCGCTTGAACTCGGGAGGCAGAGGTTGCAGTGAACCAAGATCGTGCCACTGCACTCCAGCCTGGGAGACAGTGAGACTCTGTAGAAAAAAAAAAAAAAAAAAAGAAAAGAAAAGAAAGAAAGAAAGAAAAGAAAAGAAAAGAAAAAAAGAAGAGAAAACTCACCACTGGTTCAGTGATACTTTGAATTCTGATCTTTTCTCTAATGTGCCTTCTTTCATTTACTTTAGATAACTGCTCCATGCATTCTGTCCAGATTTTATAGCTGCATTCAATGGGAGAGGTGAGATAAAGTATGCTTATTCCTCATCTTACTGCCAACTGAAACCCAGTGTTATTCAATCAAATTGAAGCAACACATACATGCTAATGCAACAGTTCTGCTCCTCAGCATTTTTCCAGCAGAAAAACAAGTGTATGTGTATTATGATCCATGTACCAAAATGTTCATAGTAGCACTAAGTAGCACTAATGCTCATTGACAGTAAAATGTATAAAAATTGTGGTATAGTCACACAATGGAATTTTATATAGCAATACAAATGAATGAACTATTTCTATACATAACATGAATAAATATCACATATCATTGATTATTTGAAAAGCAAGCCACAGAATAATATTAATAATCACGAAATGATTCCATTTATACGAAGTTTAGCCAGGCTCATGCCTGTAATCTCAGCACTTAGGGAAGCTGAGGCAGGCAAATCACTTGAGCCCAGAAGTTTCAAAACTGCAGTGAACTATGATCAGGCCACTGCACTCCAGCCTGGACAATAGAGTAAGACCTTGTCTCCAAATAAATAAATATACAAAGTTTTTTTGTTTTTTGTTTTTTAAAAACCACATGTATTTTAGGTATGTATTATTAGACGGTAAATCCATGAAGAAAAGCAAGAAATGATCAATTTAAAATGAGGGTGGTGATTACCTCTGAGGGGATGGAAGAGAAGAAAGTAGGAATACACGACAGGGGTGGCTTCTGAAGGGTGACTGTAATGTCCTGTTTCCTGACCTGAGCAGTGGTTACACAGACATTAACTTAAAAAAAATTTTAATAGACTTTATTTTTTAGAGCAGTTTTAGGTTCACAGCAAAAATTTTAAATCTATATATATGATAGAGATGAGGTCTCACCATGTTGCCCAGGCTGGTCTCAAACTCCTGAGGTCAAGCGATCCTCCCACCTCGGCGTCCCAAAGTGCTGGGATCACAGGCGTGAGCCACCATGCCTGGCCTCACAGCAAAATTCAGTGGAAATACAGAGTTCCCATATACTCCCTGCTCCCACCCGACTCCAACAGCTCCCACTATCAGCCTCCCCCACCAGAGTGGTACATTTGTTTCAACTGATGAACCTCCATTGACACAGCATTACCACCCAAAGTCCACAGTGTACATTAGAGTTCACTCTTGGTGCACATTGAATGGGTGTGGAAAAATGTAAAACAATATGTATCCACCATTGTAGCATCTTACAGCATAGTTTCACTGCCCTAAAAATCCTCTGTGCTCCACCTATTCTTCCCTCCCTCTCTCCTAACCCATAGTTTTCCAGAATGTCATATAGTTGGAATCACATAGTATGTAGCCTTTTCCTTTTTTTTTTTTTTTTTTTTTTTTTTTTTTTTTTTTTTTAAGACGAATTTTCGCTCTTGTTACCCAGGCTAGAGTACAATGGTGTGATCTCGGCTCACTGCAACCTCCACCTGCCCAGTGCAAGGGATTCTCCTGCCTCAGCCTCCCTAGTAGCTGGGATTACAGGCATGTGCCACCATGCCTGGCTAATTTTGTATTTTTAGTAGAGGCGGGGTTTCTCTGTGTTGGTCAGGCTGGTCTCAAACTCCTGACCTCAGGTGATCCATCCGCCTCGGTCTCGCAAAGTGCTGGGATTACAGGCATGAACCACCGCACCCGGCCATATGTGACCTTTTCAGATTGGCTTCTTTCACTTAGTA
>NW_016830488.1:6254-10618 GCF_001698545.2 Rhinopithecus bieti
GCGGGAGCCTGTAGTCCCAGCTACTCAGTAGGCTGAGGCAGGAGAATGGCGTGAACCCGGGAGGCGGAACTTGCAGTGAGCCGAGATCGTGCCACTGCACTCCAGCCTGGGCGACAGAGCGAGACTCCGTCTCAAAAAAAACAAAAAAACAAAAAAAACCCCACAAAAGCCTTATGTGAGCCTGTTTTTTCTGTATAGCTTATTTATTCAATTTAGTTGCAATCTCTTACATCTTACCCAAATGGTTCTGCCTCCTCTCTCTCTTTTAGCCAGTTAGTCATCCCTTCTCACTGCCTCTAGGGCCACTTAGCCTGCTACCTCCTCCCTTCTATAATCTGTGACTTCTAAATTGTGAGCTGAGGGAGCAAGTTTACTATGATCATTCAACTGTAAGTAAAGGTAACAATGGACAGTCTCTGCAGGAAAGCCTGAAGCTCACATGACCAGAGTCAGATTTGTGGACTTTGAGATGGCTGCTGCAGCCAATCAGCAGACATTTTGTTTTCCTGCCCCATCCCACATGTGTGAGATTCTCAGAACATCTACTCTCACTTTTCTTTTGAGACAGGGTCTCACTCTGTCACCCAGGCTGGAGAGAAGTGGCATGATCATGACTCACTGGGAGCCTCGACCTCCCAGGCTCAAGCGATCCTCTCACATCAGTCTTTCAAGTAGCTGGGACCACAGGTACAAGCCATCACACTCAGCTAATTTTTTATCTTTTATAAAGACAGGATCTCACTATGTTGCAGTCTGGTCTCAAACTTCTGGGCTCAAGCAATCCTCCAACCTTGGCCTTCTAAAGTACTGGGACTGCAGGCACGTGACACCATGCCCGGCCTACTCTCACTTTAAACGTGTTGATATTATTCTGCAAGTGCCTCTTGTCATTGAATGAGTATATATTCAATCAGACTTTAAATATCTTGAGGGTAGGGACTCTCTATCTTCTAACAAATACCTTGTATTATGCTCTATACACAGCAGGTATTCCAGAAATGATTTTGAATAGCATTTAATGAGATATTCCCAGTTTCATTCCAGAATCCATTTCACCTATATCCTTTACTTTTACCAAAGTTTAAACTTTTAATCTGAATAAGGTTTAAACTGACTCAAGGAGTGATTGGGAGGGACATTTCTGAGCAAAAGATTTTCGCCCAACTGCTGACCACACCTCCTAGCTTTCATTTGGCAAATTCTTCCTCTTCCACCCTCATACTCTCAGTGTGAAGCATATGACCTACACCTGAAGAAAATCAGCATCACCTTCTCCCAGCCACAGTGATTGGTTCAGAGTTGGGCACTTGACCCACGCTAGCCCTGTTACTGTGAACTTCAAGACTTCTGGGGATGCTGGGATAAAGATGCTTGCTCCTTTTGCTGGGTGTGAAAAGGAAGGATATCATCCCAGGAGTTCCTGGCAGCCACCTTCCAGCCATGAGGTGGCCTCTTATGAATGGGTCAACAGACAGATGAGAGCAGAGTTGTACTGAGAGACAGAAGACAGGGCTTGATTGTATATCTCTGAGCCTCTGTATTCCCATGTGCAACCGTGGCCAAAGCCAAGTTTACGAATGGCCAGCTAAGTTACTATGATGGTTAATATTAGGTGTCAACTTGATTGGATTGAAGGGTGGCTAGATAGCTGGTATTGTTTCTGGGTGTGCCTGTGAGGCCATTGCCAGAGGAAATTGTCATTGGATTCAGTGGGCTGGGAGAGGAAGACCCATCCTCAATGTGGGTGGGCACCATCCCACTGGTTGCTAGCACAGCTAGAAAGAAGCAGGTGGAAGAAGGTGGGATAAGCTGGCTTGCTGAGTCTCCCGGCTTCCTTCTTTTTTTTCCATGCTGGATGCTTCCTTCTGCTCCTCCTGCCCTTGGACATCAGACTCCAGGTTCTTCCGCCTTTGGACTCTGGGACTTGGACTAGTGGCTTGCCGAGGACTCTCGGGCCTTCGGCCTCTGACTGGGGCTGCACTGTTGGCTTCCCTGGTTTTGAGGCTTTTGGACTCAGACTGAGCCACTACCAGCTTCTCTCTTTCCTCAGCTTGCAGACGGCCTGTCATGGGACTTCGCCTTTTGATCGCGTGAGCCAGTTCTCCTTAATAAAGTCACTTTCATATATACATATATCTTATTGGCTCTGTTCCTCTGGAAAACCCTGACTAAACAGTTACTGTGGCAAGCTGGGTCCCTCAGAGGCTGACACTGAGATGGAGTTTGGGATGTAAAGTGTTTATAAGGAAGGGATCAACACCTGTGAAAGAAGGATGACACAGGATTGGGCCAAGTGATGCTGAGCGATGCTGAACGATGCTGAAGCAGATCTGATGAAGCCTTAGCCAGTCCAGCAGGGAGTTCTGGAAGTATTTTCAGTCAGAGTTGTCTCAAGGTGGGTGTTTATAGCTCTGCCTCACACAGTCATTGGATGTGGGTTGTATAGGGAGGGTGTGACTTCAAGGGAGATGGCTCTCCCCACCAGAGGCAGCCCCAGAAGAAACTGACAAACTGGAGCTGGAGCTATCTGGCGACTGCAGTCCCTGCAGCTGTGCAGCAAGTCCTTCCTTTGAGGGGAATCTGGGTGGTGCATCTCTGAGTCTAGTACTGTTACGAAGGATTATGATCATTATTATAATATTATGCTAAACAAGTTTGAGCTGAGGTTCCTGGCACTTGAAGCCACAAAAGTTCAAACTAATACAGTAATTGTTTTGATAGCCAAATTCGCACTGTGTTTTGACAATGAGACTTTAGCTATCCAGTTCTCTCAGAACTGCCAAGGTTTGTTTCTCGAAAGAAATGGACATTTGTACTTATCCACTGAAAAGGCTGGACCTACAGGAGAATTAAGAAAATTAGCGTAGGCCAGGCGAGGTGGCTCACACCTGTAATCCCAGCACTTTGCGAGGCTGAGGCAGGTTGATCACCTGAGGTCAGGAGTTTGAGACCAGCCTGACCAACATGGTGAAACCCCATTTCTACTAAAATACAAAATTAGCCAGCTGTGTTGGTACATGCCTGTAATCCCAGCTACTCAGGAGGCTGAGGCAGAAGAATCGTTTAAACTGGGGAGGCAGAGGTTGCACTGAGCCGAGATCACGCCACTGTACTCCAGTCTGGGCGACAGAGTGAGACTCTGTCAAGAAAGAAAAGAGAAGAGAAGAGAAGAGAAGAGAAGAGAAGAGAAGAGAAGAGAAGAGAAGAGAAGAGAAGAGAAGAGAAAGGAAGAGAGGAGAGGAGAGGAGAGGAGAGGAGAGGAGAGGAGGAGAGGAGAGGAGAAGAAAGGAAGAAGCAAAGCAAGGTATTTTGCTGATAACCTGTAGCATATTTCAAGAACACTGTTTTAACGTATAGGGAAGATTTTGATATTGAAGATGTGTTTAAACACTGAAATGATTTACTAAGGTAGTAAATATGTACTGAATGTCTACTATGTCCTTTATGTATGTTAAGTCATTTAGCCTTCATTAGATAGTGAGATAGGTACTATCATCCCCATTTTACATATGAAGACAGTGAGGCACAAAGAAAGAAAATAATGTATCTAAGGTCATACAGCCAGTTCATGGTAGAGTCCAGACTTAAACCCAAGCAATCTGGCTTTAAAGCTTGTACTCTTAACCATTATGCCACAGCTTCTTTAAAATAACTTTACTAATTTCTTTAAAAGGTCTGCCATCTAGATTACAGGCGTGAGCCCCATGCCTGGCCTCCTCTTCCCTTTTGAGACAAAGTCTCACTGTCACGATCTCCAGGCTGGATTGCAGTGGTACCATGTCGACTCACTGACACCTTGACTTCCTGGGCTCAAGCTATCCTCCTGCATCGGCCACCCAAGAAGCTGGGACTACAGGCGTGCACCACCATGCCCAGCTAATTTTGTATTTTTTTGTAGAGACGGGGCTTCACCATGTTGGCCAGGCTGGTCTTGAACTCTTGGGCTCAAGCGATCCTCCTGTCTTGGCCTCCTAAAGTGCTGGGCTTACAGGTGTGAGCCACCATGCCTGGCCACGTTTCTAAATTCATATTAAAGCAGATTAAAAGAAGAGCGCCTAAGGAAAACATCATCTATATTTAATCTCCAGGCGTGGAGATAATAATGTTTTCATTTAATAAATATATATTGAGCATGTAAACCAAACAGTATCTGAGACAGGTCTCAATCCACTTAGAAGTTTATTTTATCGAGGTTAAGGACATGCCCGGAGGAGAGGAAACAGAGAATCACAGAAACTGTCTGTGGTCTGTGCCTTTCTCAAAGATGATTTTGAGGGCTCATTTTTTAAAGGGGAAAAGCGGGCTGGAGGGGAAAGAGGGAGGAAGGTATGACCATTCACATGTTGCAAGAGAAAAGGAGCAGG
>NW_016830488.1:13644-16935 GCF_001698545.2 Rhinopithecus bieti
AAAGGAAAGAAAAGAAAAGAAATCTCTTTTTCCAATCCTTGAATCTGGGCTGGCTTTGAGACTTGCTTTGCAGTGGAAGCAACATTGTGTGAGTTCCAAGCATGAGGCTCAAGAGGCCTTATGTTCTTTCTACCTTGTTCTGGGAAGTCCTACCACCACTGCCACGTGGGCAAAACCAGAACAGCCTGCCGGATGATGAGAGAACATGTGGAACAGAGATGCTCCGTCTCATCTGAGCATCCTAGACCAGCCCATCCTCAGCTGACCTGGCCACTGACAGCAAATACATGAGTGAGCCCAACCAAGTTCAGCCAAGCTTGGCCCAGATCAGCAGAATTGCACAGCTGAGCCCAGTCCAAATTGCCAAACCACAAAATTGTTAGGTAAATAAATGTGTGTGTGTGTTTGTGTGTGTTTTGTAAGCTACTAAATTTTGGGGGTAGTTCCTTTCTCAGCAAAAGCTAACTGATAAAATTGGTTTCCCATCTAGTTTTGGTCCCACTACAATTGAGCCTCCCCATTGCCACTGTGGTGGTCTTTCTAAAGCACCACTCAATCACAATACTCCCCCAACATTTTCCCATCGTCTCCATGTAAAACCGAAACTTCTCAGTTGTACCTCATCTTTCACCAAATAGCCACAGGCTATAACAAATTGCTGCGATTCCCTGGGCCTACAGTGTATTCTTTCACCTCCATGCTTTTGTGAATGCTTGCTATGTGCTGAATTATGTTTCTCCAGAATTAGTGTGCTTAAGCCCAACCCCTAGTACCTCAGAATGTGACTATATTTGAAGATAGAGTCTTTGAAGAGGTGATTAAGTTAAAAAGAGGCAATCATAGGACACACACACACACACACACACAGGGATGGCCATGTGAGAACACAGTAGAAAGGTGATCAACTGGCCGGGTACGGTGGCTCATGCCTGTAATCCCAGCACTTTGGGAGGCTGAGGCAGGTGGATCCCTTGAGGTCAGGAGTTCGAGACCAGCCTGGTCAACATGGTGAAACCCCATCTCTACTAAAAGTACAAAAATTAGCTGGGCGTGGTGGCAGGCACCTGTAATCCCAGCTACTTGGGAGGCTGAGGCAAGAGAATCGCTTGAACCCGGGAGGCAGAGGTTGCAGTGAGCTAAAATCACACCACTGCACTCCAGCCTGGGCAACAGAATGAGACTCAGTCTCAAAAAAAAAAGTGATCATCTGCAAGCCAAGGAGAGAGGCCTCAGAAGAAACCAAACCTGTCAACACCTTGATCTTGGACTTCCAGCCCGCAGAACTGGGAGAAAATACTGTTATTTAAACCACCCAGTCTTTGGTATTTGGTTATGGCAGCCTGAGCTGCCATGTTTTCTTTCTACTGGGAAGTCCCTTCAAACCTTGGTATACCCACACTTGCTACTTCCTCACCTTGCTAATTATGACTTGTTCTTCACACTGGACTCACCACCTTGGGGAAGCCTTCTATTATTCTCTTTAGGCTGGTTAAGTGTCCCTGGTCTGCGATTCCTTCCCTGTATAAGAGCACTTATCTAGATGCTTCGATTTTTTTTTTTAATTGTGGTAAGAACACTTAACATGAGATCTGTCCTCTTAACAAAATTTTAAGTGAACAATACAGTATTGTTAACTACAGGCACAATGTTATACAGCAGGTCTCTAGAACTTCTTCATCTCATGTAACCGAAACCTTCTATCTGTTGAACAGCAATTCCCCATTTCTCCCTACCCCCATCTCCTGGCAATAGTCATTCTACTGTCTGCTTCTGTGTTTGACTACTTTATATACCTCATACAAGTGGTGTCTTCCAGTATTTGTCTTTGTATGATTGGCTTATTTCACTTAGCACAACCTCCTCAAGTTTCACCCCATGTTGTTGCATATGGCAGGATTTCCTTCCTTTTTATGGCTGAATAGTATTTTGTGTATATATACCATATTTTCTTTATCCACTCATCTTTCAATGGATATTTAGGCTGTTTCCATATCTTGGTTATTGCGAATAATGCTACAATGAACATGGGAGTGCAGACATCTCTTTGAGATCTTGATTTCAATTCTTCTGAATAAATACCTGGGAGTAGGAATGCTGGATCATACGGTATTTCTATTTTTAATTTTTTGAGGAACCTCCATACTGTTTTCCATAGTGGCTTCACCATTTTACATTCCCCACCAACGGTGTACAAGTTTCCCTTTTCTCCATGTCCTCACCAACACTTATCTTTATTTTTTTGGTACTAGCCACCTTAACCAGTGAGAGGTAATATCTCACTATGGTTTTGATTTACATTTCCTTGATGATTAATGATGTTAAGCATCTTTTCATATATGTGTTGGCCATTTGTATATCTTCTTCGGAAAAAAATGTCTATTCAGGTCCTTTGCCCATTTTTCAATAGGGTTATTTGGACTGTTTTTGCTATTGAGTTGTATGAGTTAATTGTACATTTTGGATATTAACCCCTTATCAGATATATGGTTTTCAAATATTTTCTCTCATTCTATCGCTTGGCTTTTCATTTTGTTTATTGGTTTCCTTGCTGTGTAGAAGCTTTCTAGTCTGATATAGTCCCACTTACTTATTTTTGCTTTTGTTGCCTGTGCTCTTGGTGTCATATCCAAAAGATTATTGCCAAGACCAATGTCAAGTGGCAGCAGTAACTTTAATGGAAGAGGTAACAGCCCTGTAGGTAGATTCGTTCTTACTTTGGAATGGAGTATGTGACTCATGCCCTGAGCTGCATTATCTTTAATAAGTTTTAATAATATCTTTAATAAGAATTGTTTGAGGAAGTTATATTTCTGTATCAGTTACAAGTAAGATTGGCTGCATAGAACAACGCTCTTCTCCCAACAAATAACAAAATAGCATTTTCTCTCCCATTTCTCTCAGGTAAAGGAAATCTGGAGGTAGACTGTCCACAAATGTTATGGTATCTTTGGGTTGTCATTGAGCACTCAGTCTCATCTTTTCATCCTACCATACTCAGCACATAGCTTTCATTTTCAAGGTCACATCATGATCCAGATTGGCTGCTGGTGCTTCAGCCATCAGGTCTGTTTTGCAGGCTGGACAGAAGGAAAAACAGGGAAGGACAAAAGGTCATGCATTGTTAAAGATCCTAGCTGGGAGACCTGCCCAGAGCTTCCACTCACATTTCACTGAATGGATCTTAGTCCATGGTCATACTTTGCTCTAAGGGAGTCTGGGAAATGTAGTGTTTTGCTTTTGTTTTTTAGCTGGGCATGTTGACTAGGTTTTATCTTTTTTTTTTTTTTTTTT
>NW_016830488.1:20426-23552 GCF_001698545.2 Rhinopithecus bieti
CACTGTGTTAGCCAGGATGGTCTCGATCTCCTGACCTCGTGATCCGCCCGTCTCGGCCTCCCAAAGTGCTGGGATTACAGGCGTGAGCCACCGCGCCCGGCTCACCACTTCTATCCTCATTTCGTTGGCCAAAGCAAGTCATAAAGTCACCTAAAACGTCAAAGAGGTGAAAAATGCAATCAATGCAATCCACCTGTCTTGCAATAAGGGAATCAGAAATATTAGGAACCACCAGCAAAGTCTACCATAGGCCTTGTGTAGCACGCTTTGGAATTGTGGTTTTATCTTCAAGTGCAGGAACAAATGCAAGCAGAGGCCAAACACAAGGAATTCAGGGTCAGCCTTACAAGTGGTTGCCCTCCGACTCTATACTTCAAGTCTCCAGAGGCTGGAGTATCAGTCAGGGGCCACAGGAAAACAGGCCACTGCATGTTCCCACAGAGGAGGTTAAGATAAGGAAATGGTTACACAAGTAATGCAGAAATGAGACAACAAAAAGGCAACTGTGAGAGAATCCAGAGATAATAACTACAAGAAGCAGCTACTATCCCTAAACTTGGAAGTACAGCAGGGAAGAGGTAGGATTCCCAGAACCTGGGGGTATAGAGCAAAGGCCCTGCAGAATAAATATGAGGGCCTCTTAGGAGGCCTAGTTGCTGCTACTGAGATGCTGCCAATGGGAGGCACTCGTGGAAGAGTGGAAGGCAGCCAGAGGGGAGAAGCTTCCTTCCTGGTTCTTTTTCTTTTTCTTGAGACTGAGTCTCCCTCTGTCACCAAGGCTGGAGTGCAGTGGCGCGACCTTGGCTCACTGCAACTTCTGCCTCCTGGGTTCAAGCGATTCTCCTCCCTCAGCCTCCTGAGTAGCTGGGAATACAGATGCTGCCAACACACTCGGCTAATTTTCCTGTTTTTAGTAGAGATGAGGTTTCACCATGTAGGCCAGGCTGGTCTCAAACTCCTGACCTCAAGTGATCCTCTCGCTTTGGCCTCCCAAAGTGTTGGGATTACAGGCGTGAGCCACCACGTCCCTCCGATGCTAGTATTTATGCCCATATATTTCATAGTATCCTGTGGGTGTGCCTGAATTTAAGGTTTCAGTTTTCCTTACTTGCCACATTTCAGGGCACCTGAACCCAGGACACAGCTCTTGGGGACTTCTTGAGGCCTTAACCACCGTCTTAAACTAATATAAAATTGTAGCATGTCCAAGGGTAAGCAGAGGGTTTGTTAACACATGACAGAGAAAAATTATTTAACTTACAGTAATATTTATTTTTCTTGTACAATTATTTGAATTTAACACATGTACAGACTCATACGACCATCACTGCAATCAGAATATAGGACGGTTCCATCATCCCCAAACCTCCTTTGTATTATCCCTTTATAGTTATACCCTCCCCCTCCCACTAAGCCCCAGAAACTACTGATCCGTTCTCTCTAACTATACTTTTATCTTTTCAAGAATGTCATAAAATGGAATCATATAGTGTGTAACCTTTTGAGACTCACTTCCACTCAGCATAATGCCTTTGATAGTCATCCAAATTATTAGTATATTAATTATTCATTCATTTTTAGTGCTGAATGGTATTCCATTGTATGAACATACAATGATTTTTTATTCATTCACCCACTGAAGGACATTTGGGTTGTTTTCAGTTTTTGGCTATTATAAATAAAGCTGCTAATAACATCCATGTAAAAAGCTGGGCGTGATGACTCACACCTGTAATCCCAGCACTTTGGGAGGCCGAGGAGGGCGGATCACTTGAGGTCGGGAGTTCGAGATCAGCCTGGCCAACATGGTGAAACCCCGTCTCTACTAAAAATACAAAAATTAGCTGGGCATGGTGGCACATACATATAATTCCAGGTACTTGGAGGCTGAGGCACAAGAATTGCTTGAACCTGGGAGGCAGAGGGTGCAGTGAGCCAAGATTGTGCCACTGCACTCCAGCCTGGGCGACAGAGCGAGACTCTCTCAAAACAACAACAAAGAAATCCATATGCAGGTTTTTGGATGAATACGTTTTCACTTCCCTTGGATATATACATATATACCTAGGAATGGGATTGCTTGTTCTTATGGATAAATGCATGTTAACTTTATAAGAAACTGCCAAACTGTCTTCCAGCGTGGCTTACCATTTTGCATTCCCACCGGCAATGTATGAGAGTTCCGGGGCTCTTCCTTCTCATCTCCAATTGGTGTTGTATTTTTTATTTAGTCATTCTATTTTTAATATTCTAACGCAATCTAATAGGTGGCAATCATGGTATTAATTTTTATTTCCCTGACGGCTAATGGTGTTAAACATCTCTTCATGTAATGATTTCTCATCCACATGTAAAGTGTTAAACTTTCTGCCCATTTTTCAACAGGGTTATTTTCTTACTGTTAAGTTTGGAGAATTTCTTATATACTATGGATATAAGTCCTTTGTTGAAGATGTTTTGTAAATATTTTCTCCCACTCTGTGGCTTGTCTTTTCATTACTTTAAAAGTGTCTTTTGCAGAGCAAAAACTTTTAATTTTGATGCAGTACAATTATCAATTTTTTCATGTAAGGATTATGCTTTTGGTGTCATATCTGAGCACTCTTTGCTTAATCCAAGATCAGGAAGGTGTTCTTATGTCTTCTTGTAACTGTTTCACAGTTCTGCATATTACATTTAAATCTATAATCTACTTAAAATTAATTTTTGCACAGGTATAAGATTTAGCTCAAAGTTCATTCTTTTTGTGTATGGATGCCCAATAATTCCAAACAATTCATTGAAAAGAATGTACCTTGTCCATTGAATTGCTTTTGCACTTTTGTGAAAAATCAATTTCGTATGTAGACCTATTTCTGGACTCTAATTTTGTTCCATTGATGTATATAACTATTCCTTCACCAGTGCTACCCTGCCTTGATTACACTTTATTACTTTACATAGTAGCATTACAGTACATCTTAAATTGGATACTGTGAGGCCTCTAATTTTATTCTTCTTTTTCAAAATTGTTTTGTTTTGACTGTTCTGTTACTTTGACTTTCCTATTAATTTTATATTTCACTTGGCTGGGATTTTTTTTTTTTTTTTTTTTTTTTTTTTTTTTTTTTTTTTTTTTTTTTTTTT
>NW_016830488.1:25787-31308 GCF_001698545.2 Rhinopithecus bieti
CCTCATGAGATTGGTGAAGAAAGTATTTGGCAAAGTTCTTCAAAGCCACATCATCGCGGTCAAAGTAGTAAGACATGGACAGGTAAACGTAGGAAGCGTAGAGCTCCAGGTTGATCTGGCGGTTGATGGCGGCCTCTGAGTCCTGGTGGTAGTTCTGGCGCACCTGCGAGGTGGACGCGGTCGTCATGGCGGAGGCTAAGGACAGGCGGCGGCGGCGGCGGCGGCGGGGGCCTTGGGCGGTCCGAGGGCGCGGTGAAGAGGTGACGGAGGGCTGGCTATGGGCGGGCGGCTGGCCGGGATGGGGGACCAGCGCCGGGTTCCATCCTAGCACTGTTGAAGCAGGAAACCCCGACGACTCTCGGCGAAGAACATCTGGCCGCTTTTCTTCTTTAGACAGTAAAATGGTGGATTGCATTGATTGATTTTCTCACTTTGAATAAGCCTTGTAATCCTAGGATAAATACCACTTGGTCATGGTGTATACTTCTTTTTTATACATTGTTAGATTCAATTTACTAATATTTTGTTAAGACTTTTTATGTCTAAGTTCATGAGAGATATTGGTATGTAGCTTTCTTTTCTTCAACTGTCTGACTCTCTAGAAGAGATTGTACAGTATTGGTGTTATTTCTTCACATCAAAATCTATTTTGTTGGATGTATTATTTTGGTTAATAGTTCTTTCAGCACATTGAAAATGCTGTGCATGTCTTTATGACCTTCTTGGTTTCTGATGAGAAATCCATAGTCATCCGAATTGTTGTTACCTTGTATGTAATATGTCCTCATTTTCATCTTTCTGTTTTAAACGTATTTTCTTTTCAGCAGTTTGAATATGTCTATGCTTTGATTCTTTGGGTTTATCCTGTTTGGGGTTTGCTGAGGTTCTTCAATCTGCAGGTTGGTGTCTTTTGCTTCATCTGAAATGTTTTCAGTTATAATATTTTCACATCTTTTTTTTCTGTACCACACTGTTTCTCTTCTCTGTCTGTAACTCTAAAGACACAAATGTTAGATATTTTGTTATCTCCTATAGGTTTTGTGGCTCTGTTTATTTATTTCTCAGTTTTCCTCTCTGCTATTCAGGTTGGATAATTTCTATTGATCTATTTTTATATTTACTGACTCTTTCATCTCTATTCTGCTATTGCATCCATCCAGTTTTAAAATTCCAGCTATTGCATTCTTCACTTATAAAATTTCTTTTTTTTTTTTTTTTTAATTTTTGAGATGGAGTGTCACTCTGTCACCCAGGCTGGAGTGCAGTGGTGTGATCTCGGCTCACTGCAACTTCCGCCTCCCGAGTTCAAGTGATTATCCTGCCTCAGCCTCCCAGTAGCTAGGATTACAGGCACGTGCCACCATGCCCAGTGAATTTTTGTATTTTTAGTAGAGACGGGGTTTCACCATGTTGGCCATGCTGATCTAGAACTCCTGACCTCGTGATCTACCCGCTTTGGCCTCCCAAAGTGCTGGGATTACAGGTGTGAGCCACCGTGCCCAGGCAAAATTTAAATTTGGTTCTTCTTTTATCTTTTACTCCTGTGCTGAGCCTTTTATCTTTACATTCATTTCAAGATTATTTGTCCTTACTTGTTGGAGCATCATTATAATAGCTGCTTTACAGTTAATTCCAACATTGGTGTCACCTCAGCAGTGGTGTCTGTTATTTGCCTTTTCCCACCCAAGTTAAGATTTTCATGGTTCTTCAGGTGTTGACTAATTTTGGGTTGTATCCTGGACATTTTGAATATTATATTATAGGGCTTTGTATCTTGTTTTAATACTATGGGGAAATATTCATATTTTTGTTTTATTGGGCTTTTGTTTTATTCATATTGGGTTTTAGCTTGTAATAGACATGCTTGGGTTTAGATCACAAGTTCTGACATGCCTTTTCTGGATAGTGGCTCCAAAGTCAACTCAGTTTTCAAAAGTTTGTAATGCTATTCAGATCTGTCCTACATGTGCTTTATCCAGTGGCTAGTCTAGGGCTTGGGTGGTGGTCTGCCTCTTAGTTCAATTATCACAGTATTTGGTATGCTGTTTAGGATCAGATCCATGTGTAGGTTGGGGTGAACGTAGGAGTTCATAAAAATTTTATGAGGACCTTTCCCAAGGTCCTCTCCTCTCTACTGTCTCCTTGGTACTTTGTAATGCCTTGGAGTTCCCCTTTTAATCAATTGGCAAGAAATCTAGGCTATTTACTTATTTAAAGACAGGGTCTTGCTCTGTCACCCAGGCTGGAGTATGGTGGTGTGATCATAGCTCACTGTAGCCTCAAACTCCTGAGCTCAAGTGATCCTCCCACCTTAGCCTCTTGAGTAGCCAAGACTACAGGCAAGCACTACTGTGCCCAGCTAATTGTATTTTCAAATTTTTCATAGAGACAGGGTCTTGCTACATTGCCCAGGCTGTTCTCCAACTCCTGGCTTCAACCAATTCACCCACCTCGGCCTCCCAAAGTGTTGGGATTACAGGGGTGAGCCACCATGCCTGTCCAGAAATCTGGGTCTTTATTTAATACTCTCTGTTATGTATTTCCTGCAACTCTGCCCATGTCTTGGGCCAAACATCAGGACAGATGGAGTGAAAAAATACGTATCATTGAGTGTTTGACCCCACTGTCTTGGGACCAGAGCTACTCCAAACAGAGAGGAAGGTTCTCCCCTCCCTTAGCAATTTTGGGTGCTTGAAGGTACTGCTGTCTCCATTGTCACTGTTGACTCAGCTGCCACAGTGGGATTACTTATTGGCTAAGATGTAAGAGAATGGCGAAAAGAAAAAAAAATGGCACATTTCTCTTACTTTCTCTGAATATTAGGAGACCAATTTTCTGCTTTTCCTGGAGCTCTCTCTGTCCATGTTGATGCTCCCTTCTGGGTTTTAAGCTTCCTTGAGTCCAGTCTAGTGGAGACTGGAGGAAATAAATGGTAAATTCACTGTCAGTTCAGTTTTACTTCAAATTCTGTTGTTTTCCCTCAGTTTATGTGGTACAATTTACTTTCCAGAGTTCTCAAATAGTTGCTGCATGCATTCTATTCACATTTTGTAATTGCATTCACTAGTAGGTAATGGGTTTAGTGTGATTATTCTGTGTTAACTGAAATCAGAACTCCTGTATTATATATGTTAGTTTTCACACATAAATATGTACAGATAACGGAGTGTTTTCTTTGGTGTGTATTTGTGAATGGTTGGGACTAGGCTTTTCATACTCTACCCAAGGGAACTGCTTTACATAATAAATACTCTTCTTGTTATCTATTGCTGTAGAAGAAACCACCCTCAAACTTAGTAGCTTAAAATAACATCAATCATTTTATTATGTTACAGTTGCAGATGCTGGTTAGGTTCAGTGACATGGTTCTTGCTTAGGGCCTCTCATACGTCTACAGTAAGATGGTGGCTGGGAGTGAATTGATTTGAAGACTCATTCATTCACATGCATGGCATTTGGGCTGGGAACACTCAAAAAGTTGGGTCTCCTGTAGCATCTGCCCCTATTGCTATATGGTCTCTCTACATGGTTTCTTCAGTATGTCAGCTTCCAGGTAGCTAGATTTCTTTGTTTGTTTATTTGTTTTTTTGTTTGTTTGTTTGTTCTTGGAGTCAGGGTCTCACTCTGTCACCCAGGCTGGAATGCAGTGGTACAATCTTGGCTCACTGCAACTTCTGCCTCCCAGGTTCAAGTGATTCTCGTGCCACCACCTCCCAACTAGCTGGAACTACAGGCGCACACCACCATGCCTGGCTAATTTTTGTGTTTTTAGTAGAGACAGGGTTTCGCCATGTTGGTCAGGCTGGTCTTGAACTCCTGACCTCAGGTGATCCACCTGCCTTGGCCTCCCAAAGCGCTGGGATTACAGGTATGAGCCACCGTGCCCAGCCTAGCTAGAGTAGAAAGTGACAGAATGAAACAGGCAGGAGCTAGATTACCTTTTATGACCCAGCCTCACAAATCACATAATCTGCATTACCACATTATATTCTTTGAGGGAATCACAAAGGTCCACTGAGGTTCAAGGGGAGGGAACATAGATGCCCCTTCCTGATGGGGGATGGTAAGGTTCTGGGATTGGAAATATGATTGTGGTCATCTTTTTAAAAAATACAATCTGCCACAAATACTAAGAAGTCTGTACTTTCAAGGTAGCTCCTGAGTTGAAGAGAGCTTTTCTAAAGAGAGAAATTCTGTCCTTGAGTACTGGGCACCCAAGGGGGCATAATATTATGACCAATACAGTGCTCATGCAGGTTTTAAGTATTTGCAATTTTATTGGGAACCTGTGTGGAACTTCAAGGTATATGGATGTTTGCAGGGGCTGAGTGACTGCCTAGAGGAGTTGGGAAATGGGCTAGCTAAAATCTAGATGAAGAGATTTCCCTGCTGTAAAGAAACCACTAAGCAGCTTTGGCAGAGTGCTCACCTACAGGGGAACCAGGAAGGCTGAAGTACTCTGAAGAGTTTTCTTACCTAATGCTACCTCTACCCTATTACTCCATTTGGTTAAGCATCACCTTCTTCAATGAATCCTCTTAAAAATGCAAACTCCCCAGGGAGCGAAAACATGGACAGTTTTGGTAGAGATTTCAGAGTGGTTCAATAAACACGAGTACAGTGCTAAGCACTGGGAATTCAGTGATTAATCTGACCTTGTTTCTTCCTTGACCAGAGGAGCAAGGCAGATTGAAGATTCTAGTTTTTCTGAGAATTTGTTCCAAGAGGCTTCATCCTTGAGAGTCCACGCCATAATTTTGTTCAGAGCTGGGCTTCGTCCTAAGAGTCATTAAAAGACTCTGAGCTACCAGGGGAGCAACATACAAGAAAGGGTCATCAGGGTAACCCCCACCCCCCACCACCACCTTAGAACCAGCTACTGCTCATCTACCAGGAATGGCAAGCGTTCAGTTCCTTCTGGTTCAACCCTCTGACGAAGTCTATTCCCTCAAGTGAGGAAGGAGATACCTCAACGCCCTCCCCCGATTCCAACTCCCTATCAGTCCTCACATTTGAGTTTGATGAGAACAGAGGTTTGAATGAAACCTAGCAGATTCTGGGGCTGGAAGGCAACCTGAGAGATGAGGAAAGAGAGATGTAGGGGCTAACGTGGCTTCGGGGCTGCTCGGTTCACTGACAGCCCCCACCTTACTGGGCCCGGGGGGCTGCACACTGGCCTGAGATTAAACACTTCGCCGTGGCGCCAGAGACGAGACTCGATACCGCAAGGCTAGCCCCGCCAAGCCGATGCTCCCGCTAGGCGCCGGCGACCTCTGGCGTCCCCTTTAGGAAGTGCGGCGGCGACTGCCCATGAACTGGCCCCGCGACCCCAGACGGCCTGGGCAGGTGCTCCAGGACTGGGTGAGGAGCGCAGAGAGGCAAGCTGCCGGCGGTCGGCCCACGGACCCGAAGGCGACACCCGGCCCCCCCTGGGTGGCTCGGTTGGCCCGCGGGGCGGCGCGGCGTGGCGCGGCTGGGGTACGAACAGGTGCGCGGGCGGGGGGCGGTGCTTGGGGATCCT
>NW_016830488.1:31778-36943 GCF_001698545.2 Rhinopithecus bieti
ACCGGGGCGCCGCCGCCGCGGCTGCTGCTGCTGCCGCTGCTGCCGCTGCTGCTGGGTCGGGGGCTGCGAGTCGCGGCCGCGGCCTCGGCCTCCTCCTCTGGGGCGGCGGCTGAGGACAGCAGCGCCATGGAGGAGCTAGCTACTGAGAAGGAGGCGGAGGAGAGCCACCGGCAAGACAGCGTTAGCCTGCTCACCTTCATCCTGCTGCTCACGCTCACCATCCTCACCATCTGGCTCTTCAAGCACCGCCGGGTGCGCTTTCTGCACGAGACCGGGCTGGCCATGATCTATGGTGAGCACCCCTGTTGCACCCCCGCCCTCCACACCCCTCGGCCGCCGCGCTCCTCCTGGCGCCGGGCGGTGCTCCCCCTTCACTTGCCAACGTGTTCCGTTTCTTTTACGTTTCCCGCTGCGACGGTGTTGGTTCCCAAGGTCAACTGTCTGCATTTTCTGACTCTCTGCTACCGTTAAAAACAATTCCACCCCATTTCCACGTTTCTGCATTGGGAACCCAGGAAAACGAAAGGGACAGAGGTGGTCCGGTTCCGTCTGCCCCGTTCCGTCTCTGTTGCAACCCTCTTACCCAGCACCTTCCGCTCCAGTTGAGCTCGATGTGGTGTGTGTGCCTGCGTGGTGGCTGGAGGTGGGTGGCTTCCCAGGTGACCGCATCACCTCAGGGGACAGGCCACAGTAGGGAGTGGGGACGAAGTCTGAAAGTGTTTTTGCTTGCGTATGGGTTAGTGGGGCCTCTCGGACGCCACATCCATGTTCAGCCTGGGTGGGTACCCACTCCTGAGGTCCGCATCCCCAGGTCTCTTAATGATAAAGCATGAAGTGTGCTGAAAGGTGAGCAGTGGTCCAGGACCCAGAGTGGGTGGCACCACCATGTCAGGCCTAGACGGGGAGACAGGCACGCCTCCTGCTCTTATGTCCCAAGTGGGAAGTTATATCCAGTTACTTGCTTTCTCAAACGAAGAGGAGCTTTTGTATTCCTAAGATGGTAACATGGAGTGACTTCGAGGTACATTTCTGAATGTATGAAGAGGAAAAGTCATGGTTTTAATTCTGGAGTCAGCCATCTTTTGTTGTTAGGGGGAGACTGATGCTACCCTCCTTTTCTAGATTTAATGGTACACAGTGTGTTACATGCACAGCGGTCAGTACAAATCTCCCTTTATTACATGGATGTCAGCCATAATCTGAGTCATCCCTCTTCCTCTGCTGTGCCCCCTGCCTCCCCCCTCGCCCTGCCCATGACTCCAAAGTGGAGTCAGGTATTCTCTTTTTGAATGTAATTCGGTGGTGTTAAAGCCCACGTTGGCATCCTCACACGAAATAGACGAGCCACTTTATGACTGTTCCCAACGGGGAAAATTGTATTTTATCACTTATACTGAGGGATTTCTTCATTCAGTTTCCATCCAGGTGCCCTGATAGAGAACGGAAAGCAAAAACCTTAACCTTTAATGTGAAAATTACCCTTGGTTCTGGGCCTTGCTTTTCATGTTTCTTGATTAGTTGTTAACAGCCGGGGCTCATGGCCACCAGGCCCTCGCAACCAAACAGTGTAAGGGGCAAGTGCTGTTAAGAGCCCTCTAGTTTTGAAGAAGTAGTGACCTACACAAATCTTGAAACAGGACCAGGTCTAAAACTGAGTTTGGTGATTGCAAATTATAGGTCTCAACACAGACTTTGGCCTCCATCCCTGACCGTTATTGAGCTCTATGGTTTGTGTCAGTTGGTGATAAATGACTGATGCCAGGCCTGCAGGTAAGCTGGGAGGTTTCCTGAGAAGACAGACAGGGGGGAATTGAAGCACGTGGTCATTGCAGGTGATTGACTCCAAGCCATGATGCAAATGAAAATTGCCTCTATATAGGTAACCATGAAAATATTTTTATTTAATAGGCCCTAGACCCAGTTTCTTAAAGGACAATGTGAAATAGGAGGTAGATTTGACAGATTCGTAAATACATGCTCAAGGGATGGAAAATAAATGGGGATTTAAAATATATTTTGTGGAGAGTACTCAGTGTTCTGAGGAGTTCAATCACCTTTATCTTAAGGCTTAAAGACAACAGTGGAATTTTCCTTTGCTGATACGTACTTTTGAAACTCACCTCCATCTTTCAGCCATTTGGTTGTGCTACAGTGTACTGTTTTATTTTGTGAACAATCAAGTTACAATTCTGGTGTAACTGATGACTGTTCAGAAAAGGCAATATCATCTCAGCATTCCTGTGCAATTTTGTTCTATATCTCTGAGTATTAGTGTTTCTTTAAATGTATAAAGAAATTTAGTTTGTCAATATGTGATGTCTCAGGTTATGCCAAATATTAATATTTTAAGGATTATCTGTAATTGTGAGAAAACATTTCTTCATTCTCTCAGGTATGTTTGCTCTTCTGCTTCAAGGTGCCCCTAATCTGAATTCTAATGTCATGTGGTTAGCTAATTATTCATAATATACTGAAGACTATTGGGATGGGGATTTTAAACTGATTTTAAAATTCAGTTTGCAAATCTTTTAAAAAATTGTCCGCATTTAAGATGTACAACATGATGTTTTGATAAACACAGTGAAATGATTGCTACCATCAAGCAAATCTTTGAACATAAGTGAATCCGGTAAAAATTTTTCAAGACTTCTCTTTTTTAATAGTAAAAAATAAAATTTTATTTCTCTATATCGATAGAGGAAGTGAGTAATTGTCCTCTTGGCTCTGAATAAGGAACGACAAAAAGACCTAAGGAAACATTTTTTAAGTATCCACTGTGTGCTGGGAACCCAACTTAATTTCTGGAGGCAAACAATTTAANTCCCTCTCCTCCCTCTCCCTCTTTTTCCTTCCTTTTATTCCATTATCCTCAGAGAGTAGTCGATGTTACATTAGCAGTGATGTGCACAAATAGATCCCATAATAAGTGCTTGCTTGGGTGCAGAGTACCTAAGGAAAATAAAAGACACACTGTGAATGCTTAACGTTTAAACAGAAAGGAACTCCCCCACCCACCAAGGGACACTTGTAAGCATTCCTCCCTGACAGGCCAGGGCAGCTACAAGGGAAAGTAGCTACAGACCTAACTCCCCAGGGAGGTTGAAAGCAGCCCCCAGACCCCACCACTGGAGCTGCAGGGCAGCAGGGCACTTGCCTGCCACCAGTCTAACCTGTTTTGTCAGGCCAGAGAGCTCCCAGCTGCCTGTCTCTGTTATGTGATTAAGTGCCATCCTAAAGTTATTGGGCCCTACATGTCTGTGCAGCAGAAACAGAAAGTGTTTAGGGCAGGGAAAGGTGGTATAAACAGACCGTGCCAGTTCATTGTGGTTCTCTCTCAGATGTACGGTAGTTCCACTTCCCCATAATGTTTTGTGACAACTGATATGGATCCAAAATAATCTGACTCTGCCATGCTAACCCACTACCTGCTTCTCGCTTCCTCCTCCTCCTCCTCCTCCCTCACCACCCCTATCACCTCTCCAAAAAGATGTTGGTCAGCCCCTCTAGGTTCTATGGGTTGTGGGCTCACTGTTGCTGTGGTGGAGCTGGATTGCTAAGCACAGCCTGAGAGTGGGCTCATAGGCAAAGTCTGAAAGGGAAAAATGATGACTCTTTGCGGTAACATGAAATTAACATTTGAACCTGTAAGCAAACATTTTGAAACCATCTCCTTCCTGGTTAATCAGGAGTCCCCCCTTTTAAGAGCCCCTCACTTTGGTCCCAGGAAAAGCTTCTGCATAGTCTCACTTTGGTACCAGACAACCCTGGGTTCAAATGCTGGCCCTGTTACTTATAAAACTGTATAGCATTGGATAAACTCTCTGAGCCTTAGCTTCCTTTTTTGGAAAATTGGAGATTATGTTACCTCACAGAATTGCTGTGTTATTGAGATATTCTAAAGGGTTAAGTGCAGTGTCTGACACTTAAGCACTAGGTAAATATTAGTTCCCATTCTCATTTTAGGCTTTGTGATTCTTTGGCAGGCTTTACTACTTGAAGTTTGTTTAGTAGTGACTTGCTGTAATTTTAAAATGCATTAGGACACAGTTAGTGGAAGTGAGGAAAACTGTATATTTTGGGGTGGGCTATTGGTTAATACCTAGAAAAAATTTACAACACATCTACCCGTTTTTATTTTATTTATTATTGTTGTTGTTGTTATTATTATTATTATTATTATTGCTTGAGACGGAGTCTCATTCTGTCGCCCAGGCTGGAGTGCAGTGGTGCGATCTTGGCTCACTGCAAGCCCCGCCTCCTGGGTTCACGCCATTCTCCTGCCTCAGCCTCCTGAGTAGCTGGGACTACAGGCACCCGCCACCACGCCCAGCTAATTTATTTTGTATTTTAGTAGAGACGGGGTTTTACCATGTTAGCCAGGATGGTCTCAATCTCCTGACCTCGTGATTTGCCCACCTCAGCCTCCCAAAGTGTTGGGATTACAGGCGTGAGCCACTGTACCTGGCCCACACCTACCCTTTCATTCAGCATTTTCAATTCTTGGACTTTCAGAAATCTATCAGAAATACTTGTGCTAGCATGTTACAATATATAGACAGCAATATTTGTTGCAGTGGAAATAAGTTGTAGTACTCATCAGATGGGACTGGTTAAACTATAGCACATTCCCATAAAGGAATGCTATGCAGCTGATAAAAAGAGGTGTTTTAAGATGTCCTTTAAAGGCTACTGTCCACACATAGTGTTGTGGAATAAAGCAAGGCACAGAACATCATGTACAGTATTATTCTAGTTGATATTTCAGTAACTATATACTGTATATACATAAACATGATGTATATAATTTATATATGATATATGTGCTTTTCTGGAAGGATATGCAAGCTTTATCTTTCGGGAGCGGGATGAGTTCTTGGGAGAGAGAGAGGGGAGATGGTACTTTTCTTCTAAATGACCTGAACTTTCTTTAATACTGACACATTACTTTTGCCATTTAAACGTTGTTTAAAAATAAAGCAAATAACTTATGTAGCAAAAAAATGCTTTATAAATATGAGATTGCACTGTGTGGTTACATAGCATTTTCCTTGGATTGTCAAAATGTTCTTTGTAAAGCGATCTCTGGATATAAATAATACTTTTACTTATTTGAAAGTTATAAATGGAAGTAAAATGTATCTTAAAAAATAGAAAAATGGGCCGGG
>NW_016830488.1:37658-43330 GCF_001698545.2 Rhinopithecus bieti
AAAAAAAAAAAAAAAAAAGAAAAATGACATTTACTAAAAACATTTCTTAGAATATTAAAAAGTTAACCTTTGTGGAATGCTGTAATTAGAAAAATCACAATTTTTCAACTTCTAATGATAGTTTATTTAGACAAGGGTTTTCAGTGAATCCCAGAATCCTAGGTGAAAGGTTATTGGGGAACATGGTACTTGCACAGTACTATCACCCCACAGGTTACTTGCCTGTTGCAAAGAAAAGAAGGTACCTTTACAGTGAAGAGGTCTGGCAGTCACCATCTTATAAGCAAGTCATCAAATGTATCCTTGGTCATTGTGGGACTATCTAGTATCATGGTATACAGGAAGTATACAACTTTACCTATGTAGTATCCTTCCTGTATATGTTTAATCCGAATCAAATCAAGGACTTAGACACATCTTCCAGTTTCCAGGAAATACAGACGATAGAGAAACAAGTTGTAAAACACCATGAGAAAATAATCAGATAAATCCAATATATGGGACGATCTGTAAGACAGTTCCCCTAGACTCTTCAAAAAGTCAATGTCAAAGGAAATAAAGAGGCAGGGTGACTGTTCTAGATTAAGGGAGGTCAAAGAGGCTAAATGTAGTATGAGAAACTTGATTGGCTCCTAGTTCATGAAAATGAATTATAAAAGATATTTTGGGGATAGGTAGGGATATTTGAATGTAGACTGGGTATGAGATGATTTTAAAGAATTATTGTGATTTTTTGTAGGTGTGATAATTCAGGTTATGCAGGAGAATGTACTCATTCTTTGGAGATGCAAGCTGAAGTATTCGGGGTGAAGTATATGAATCCTAATATATGCAACTTTCAAAAAGTTCAGTCAAAAAATATACATATCACTTATATAGAGAAAACAAATATTGCAACATACTAGTTAACTGTTAAATCTAGGTGCCTAGTGAAAGGGTATGCTTTATACTCTTCTTTCAACTTTTCTGTATGTTTTGACATTGTTATTAAGATGAAAGATTGGAAAAGAAGTTAATCCCCCTCTTAGGTTGCAACCTATGAACTTCCCTGCCTGGAAGATTGTATAGGTGAGGCTGTGTACATCCTGTCTGCTACTCTCATTAAACTCTTTCTAGCACTGATTAACACTGTTTGACATTAGTTTACCTGAGGTGATGTTAGGCTTACGTGACTTGAGAATCAGTAACTTCTTTCTTCTTTTTTTTGAGACAGGGTCTCACTGTGTCATGCAGGCTGGAGTGCAGAGGTGTAATCTCAGCTCACTGTAGCCTGGACCTCCTGGGCTCAAGTGATCCTCCCACCTCAGCCTCCTGAGTAGCTGGGACTATAGGTGCTCACCACCGTGCCTGGCTAATTTTTTGGTATTTTTTGTAGACACAGGGTTTTGCCATGTTGCCCGGGCTGATTTCGAACTCATGCGCTCAAGCCATCCACCTGCCTCGGCTTCCTAAAATGCTGAGATTACAGGCATGAGCTGCTGCACCTGGCCAGTAACTTCTTTTTCATTTTACTTCTTGTTTGATTCTTAAGTTCATGTACTTTTTTAATTGCCTCTGTTTAACATACAAGAGAATATGTGTTAGGATAATTTTCTCTTTCAGTTAAAGCATGCTACCTGGCTTTTAATCAATATGGGTATTTATATTACAGTAATACTAGATGTTAAAACAAAACAAACCCAAATATCAATGACTTAACATAGAAGAAATTTGTTTTTCACTCGTGTAATGGACCAGTGCAAGGGACTGGCAGGTGGCTCTCTCTACGTTGTGATTCAGGGACCAGATGCCTTCCATCTTGTGGCTTTCCCATCCCATATGGCCTTGGAATCCTCCTCCTCCAGTTGATGAATGAAGCAAGGAAATGAAGATCATATGGGGAAGACTTATGTGCTAAGCCTGGAAATGTTCCGCATCACTTTGCCCACTTCTGTTGGACAGAACCTGGTTACAAGGCCACATCTAACTGGAAGGGAGCCAGGGAAATGTAGTCTAGTTGGAAGAAGAGGAACAGGTTTGGAAAGCAGCTAGCCAATCTCTGTTGCAGTATTTGATGAATACTTTGTTATACATAATCCAGAAAAGAGAAGTAATAGGATTTGCATGTGATTTGTGTGTACCACAGTTTACATACAAATGTAAAGGACACTGAAGGATATCTTGGTTGCTTCCAAGTTTTGGCAATTATGAATAAGAATATTTAAGTTTCCACCCTTCAAAAACATTCACTATGTTGTTTCTAATAAAATAATAGTAGAAAAAAATAGTAACTGTTTATTGAGCACCTGTTAGAAGTACTTTGTATACTTTAAGCCATTTAACCTTCACATCAAATGTTTGAAGCTCAGGCTGGGTGTGGTGGCTCATGCCTGTAATTCTAGCACTTTGGGAGGCCGAGGCAGGAGGATTGCTCGAGCCCAGGAGTTCAAGACCAGCCTGGGCAACATGGCAAAACCCTATCTTTATTAAAAATATAAAAATTAGCTGGGCATGGTGGCATTTCTCTGTAGTCTCAGCTACTTGGGAGGCTGATGGAGGATTGCTTGAGCCTGGGAGGTCAAGGCTGCAGTGAGCTGTGATTGCATCACTGCACTCCAGTTTGGGCAACAGAGTGAGTCCCTGTCTCCAAAAATAAAACTGTTTGAAGATCCTAATATTGGTCCTATTTTCCCAGGTGAAGAAATTGAAACGTAGGTCAAGTACCTCCTTTGTTTAGGGTCACATGTTTGAAATTGGGAAATTGGGATCTATTAAAGGATGAACTCAGTATAGCTGAGGATGTATTTGGCCAGGATAGAGCAGAACCTGAATCCTGCCCCATTACCACTTCCCGGGAGGTCTCTGAGGGAAATCTATGCCCAGAGTAGAAAACAAAGCAAAGTTGACCCTTTTTTTCTTCTTTTTTCTTTTTGAGACGGTCTTGCTCTGTCCCCCAGGCTGGAGTGTAGTGGCACGGTCTCTGCTCACTGCAACCTCCGCCTCCCTGGTTCAAGCGATTCTCCTACCTCAGCCTCCCGAGTAGCTGGGATTACAGGCATGCGCCACCACGCCCAGCTAATTTTGTATTTTAGTAGAGACGGGGTTTCACAATGTTGGCCAGGCTGGTCTCAAACTCCTGACCTCAAGTGATCTGTCCACCTCGGCCTCCCAAAGTGCTGGGATTAGGGTGTGACTACTGTGCCTGGCCCAAAGTTGACCCTTTTATGTTAGCTAGGACTTTCGCCCTCAAGCTCCAGGGTAGAACAGTGAGGAATGAGGCATGAAGAATGAGTAGGAGCAAAATGCCTGCTCCTTTCAACCCAAAGGTCACACTCCAGGTGTTATTCCATTGATATGACAGAAGGCTACCAGTGTTTTAGGGGAAAAAATGTTAAGAGCTGTTCAGAGTGCCTTCGTATGTGAGAGTAATTGCTTGAAAGCATTCTCATCTCTAGACCTCACTATCATAGAGGTGGGGAGGTGGATAGGGCTGGGTCTGTTCAGCTCTCATGTCTCTCTACTCTATGCTAGTTGTGATGGGCATATCAGAATCTTCTGGTGAGCTTTTCCAAACTACATTAGAATGTAAGCCCTGGGCAGACAGAGATATCTATCTTTTGTTTGTGCTGTCTCCCCAGACCCTAGAACAGTGCCTGACACCTAGTAGATGCTCCAGAAGTGTTTGTTTAATGCATTCTACTTTGTCTATCAAAAAATAAGATGCTGTAACACTACCTAGCATTAGAGGTCCTTCCTTCAAGTTCTTCCCTCCCCTCCTCCTTCAAGTTCTTATGCCTCAGCTTCACACTGACAGTGAAGTTTCTGAGAAGGAAACCTTTGTGTGTGAAAACATTTGCCTGAATTGCAGCAGACTGTTTAAGAAAGGAGGATTAAGGAATAAATGAGTATACAAATAATGTGTGTTTGCAGAAAAGTATGTGTTTGGCTGATAAGTCACATGGTAGTTTTTTGTTTATGTTTTCTTTTGGTAAAATATGTATAACATAAAATTTGCCAGTTTAACCATTTTTAACTGTATAATTTAATAACATTTATAATATTCACAAAGTTTTATGGCCATCTCCACTATTTCCAAAGATTTTTTATTGCCCCAAACAGAAACTCTTCCAGTTAAGTAGTAACTCCCCATCCCCCACTCCTTCTAGCCCCTAGTAGCCTCTAATCTACCTTCTGACTTTGTGAATTTGCCTATTCTAGATCATTCGATCATTCATGTTAAGTGGCTTCATATAATATTTGTCCTTTGTGTCTGGCTTATTTCGTTTAGCATAATGTTTTCAAGGTTCATCCATGTTGTATAGCGCATATATGAACTTCATTCCGTTCTATGGCTGAATAATACTGCAGTGTGTGTGTACACACACACACACACACACACTCCACATTTATCTATTCATCAATTGGTGGACACTCGGGTTATTTGCACCTTTTGACTATTGTGAATAATGCTGCTATGAACACTCACATAGAGGTATGTGTTAGAGTCCCTATTTTCCTTCCCTTTCCTTTCCTTCCCTTCCCTTTCCTTTCCTTTCCTTCCCTTTCCCTTTCCCTTTCCCTTTCCCTTTCCCTTTCCCTCTCCTCCCCTCCCCTCCCCTCCCCTTTGAGTTTCGCTCTTGTTGCCCAGGCCAAAGTGCAATGGCACGATCTCGGCTCACTGCAACCTCTGCCTCCCAGGTTCAAGCAATTATCCTGCCTCATCCTCCCAAGTAGCTTGGATTATAGGCATGTGCCACCACACCCAGCTAATTTTGTATTTTTAGTAGAGATGGGGTTTCATCATGTTGGTCAGGCTGGTCTCGAACTCCTGACCTCAGATGATTCACCCACCTCGGCCTCCCAAAGTGCTGGGATTACAGGCATGAGCCACTGTACCCGGCCATTTGTTTTCATTCCTTTTGGCTGTATACCTAGGAGCAGAATTGCTAGGACATATGGTAATTCTATGTTTGACTTTTTGATGAACCACCAAACTGTTTTCCACAGCAGCTGTACCATTTTGTATTCCCACCACAAGGCACAAAGATTCTAATTTGTCCACATCCTCTCCAACAGTTATTATTTTCCATTTTAAGAAAACAATAGCCACCCTAGTAGGTGTGAAGCGGTATCTCGTGTGGCTTTGATTTGTATTTCCCTAATGACTTATTTTTATTTCCCTTTCATGTACTTTTTGGCTATCTGTATATTTTATTTGGAGAAATGTCTACTCAAATTCTTTGCCCATTTTTTAATCAGGTTTTTTGTCATTGGGTTGTAGGAATTATTTATATATTCTGAATATTAATCTCTGCCTCTTTCCATTATATTGTCATTGTCAAAAACCAGATATTTATATATTGTGTGCTCATTAACGTATGTTTATAATTTTTTTTGCATTTGCTTTTTTAATCATGTAGGAAAAATGAGTTTGAAACCCAAATTTTTATGTTTACCTTTTTTTTAAAAAAAATTATTATTTCTTTTATAAACGAATTATTTCATGTTACTTTATTTTAACACAATTTAAACATTGATGCATAATAGATGTACATAGTTTTGAGGTATGTTATAATTTAATAAATTCATATAATTTGTAAAGATCAAATCAGTATATTTGAGATACCCATCACCTTAAATATTTGTCTTTTCTATATGCTAGAAACATTTGAATTATTCCCTTCTAGCTATTT
>NW_016830488.1:43871-49126 GCF_001698545.2 Rhinopithecus bieti
TTTTTTTTTTTTTTTTTTTTTTCTTGATTGTTTCCTTTGCTGTTGGGCCCCTGTAGTAAATTTTTCATTTAAGTTACTTTCCTTTTTGGCTTCAGAATTCTAATGCTTCTTTTTTTTTTTTTATAAATTCTGTGTCTTTATTGATATTCTTATTTTGCTCATACATTGTTTTCCTGGCTTCCTTTATTTATTTGTCCTTGATTTCCTTTAGTTTTTTTTTTTTTTTAAGGTCTCTGTCACCCAGGCTGGAGTGCGGTGGTGTAATCACAGCTCACTGTAACCTTGAACTCCTGGGCTCAAGTGATCCTTCTGCCTCAGTTTCCCAAGTAGATAGGACTACAGGCACGTACCACCATGTTTGGCTAATTTAAATTTTTTTTTTAATAGAGACAAGTGCTTACTATGTTGCCTAGGCTGGTCTTGAACTCCTGGCCTTAAGCAATCCTCCTGCCTCAGCCTACCAAAGTGTTGGGATTACAGGCGTGAGCCACTGCCTTTCATTCTTTAAGCATATTTAAGACAGCTGATTTAAAGTTTTCGTCTCATATATCCAGTGTCTCAGCCTCCTCAGGGATAGTTTCTTTCAATTTTTTTTTTTTTCCTTTGAATGGCCTGTACTTTTCCTCCCTGGTAGCTGCAGAGTGTTTTTTGTTTGTTTTTTGACCTACCTTACAACATTTTTCAAGCAATGCTTGCTGCTTGTCTGCTACAAGTGGGCTCCAAGTTAGGCAAAATGGAGATGAGAACCTCAAGTCATTCCTTTGGGTAGTCGTCAGACAGGTTAGAACAAACACAAGAAATTGCAAACAAGGCCTGCTCTGCTCCCTCTGGAACCAGCGACCAGGGGATATGGGCTGCTGTGTTCAAGACCACTGCTAAGCTGGTGAGGAGGTGGGACAAGGGCAAGCAAAATGCCACACAGCCTTCCTACCATTTTAAAATTGCCTTGTTCTTCAGTCATTGTTCACTTGGTTGCTCTAAACCTTTGAATCTTTTCTGGAATTCTGACAAAATTGGCTCTGACAGCTTCTGCTTGTTTTTCAGTGTTTCTGTGGAGGGATGGGAGTTTGGAGCTGTCTACTCTGCTATTTTGCTAATGCTCTTTACCACATGGTATTTTTAAAAAATTAAGATTCTGTATATCTTCAGAGACACTACAACCTTTGGGGAAGAACAGTGTTAAGGCTATGTTTTGTTGAACTTGTTTAACATGTTACTGAGATAGTAAATGTCCCAGGGGTAGTCTTTCAAATTGTATCGTAGGCTCCTATCACATATTTTCATTGAGAAGTTAGAGATGGAGAAACATCTAACTAGTGTGTAACTTTAGGTTCATAGTCAACAAATTTTCTCCTTTTACTTCTCCATATCTATCCCTAAAACTTCTTTTAGGTAAAGACACAGTTACTTCAAATTGTCTTGGGTTATTAAGAGGATTGATTCTCAGATTACTTTTGTTGAGTGTAGAATGAACGAGGTGTAGCAGACTCCGGTTACCTCCCAATATCCATTATTCCTTTCATTATTCCAATAGAACCCTGTTCTAATTAGCTCAGCATATTGCTGTGCAACAAGAAAACTACATTTCCTGGCCTCTCTTGCAGCTGGATGTGGTTATGTGATCAAGTTCTGGCCAAAGGTAGGAGGAGAAGTATGTGGGATTTATGCAAAGTATTCTTAAAGGGGCATGCCCCTCTTCTACCATGCCTTCTGTCTGCTTCCTGGAATGTGGATGTAATGGCTAGAGCTCCAGCAGCTGTATTTGGTCAAGAGGTAACCTTGGGAATGGAGAACACTTCTGGCAATACAATAAAATAGAAGCTGGAGTCTCTGACAGCATAGAGCTGCCATGCCAGGCTTGGACTGAATACTTATGTATTTCTTGTAAGTAAGAGAGGAATGGGTTTTGTTATTTGCTGCTGAACCTGAATGTAACTTTTACATCAGGCCCTGAGTTCCACTTGGAACTTGGGTGTGACATACGGGGCTGTTTTGAGAACTTGATGCAGATGTTCATACCTATGATGGATGTGGCACTGCTTGGGATTCTAGGGGAGGCCAAAGAGTAGACAGTACAGGGCCAGAGAAAGGATTTGAGGAAAAGATTCAGATTTAAAGTGCCACTTATATTTGGGGACTTTTGGGCATCTAACAAGTACCCACACCATAAAGACTCACAGGATCCAGAGATAGTTGTATTAAAGCCATGACTTATTACAGTGAAAACATACACAGCAAGATCAGCAGGAGAAAAGACATAATGGGTGGAGCCTGAGAGTCTAAATATGAGCTTCCTAAGTTCTTCCTTAGGAGGTTGGGGTGGGGCTGCATAGAACAAACTTTTCCTCCAGCAATTAAATGTAGCAGCACATATGCAGTGTTTCTGTTTAGGAAGCTTGCTTAAGACACAGGCTTTTCTGTATTGAGGGCTGATCAGGCGTTCTTATTGAAATTTCTGAGTTCCAGAAGGAAAGCAAGTGTTCACCATAAATCACATTTGCAAAAGCAATTTAGCCTGGCTGGTACAGCAGAATTCAGTGTTCCAGGCATATAAAACAACCTTATCAATTAGTAGCATAGGGAATATCTCACAGGCCAAGTTCCCAGGACCTATTGGAAGATGAGGTCATGCACGCAGGCCCTCCTAGAGATAGCAACATCAGGCCTGCTATATTAACTTTTCCTGCAGAGTAATATGTGGTGTCAACTGGCTGTTAGCTTTTGGGTCCTTAAGGTTTCCTCAGTTTCATCCACACTCTTATTTTGAACCATTACTTTTTTAGACTCATTAATTTTTTTGAGATGGGGTCTCACTCTGTCACCCAGGCTGGAGTGCAGTGGCATGATCACAGCTCACTGCAGCCTCAGACTCCTGGGTTCAAGTGGTCTTCCTGCCTCAGCCTCCTGAGTAGTTGGGACTACAGGTGCATGCCACCATGCCAGGCCAATTTTAAACACTTTTGTAGAGATAGGATCTCACTATGTTGCCCAGGCTGGTCTTGAATGCCTGGGCTCAAGTGATCCTCCCACCTTGACCTCCCAATGTGTTGGGATTATATAGGCATGAGCCACAACACCTGGTCAGATTTATTAATTTTAACATTATCACAAGTAAAATTGACTTTTACTTTTGATGTACAGTTTTATGAATTTTAACATATAGATAAATAGATAGATATGTGTAACCACCACCACAACCAAGATGAAGACTTGTTTCAGTGCTCTAAAACTCCCTTGTACTACCACATCACTTGGGCAACCACTGATCTAGTCTCTATCACTATAATTTTGTCTTTTCAAATATGTCATATAAATGGAATTGCACAGTATGTAACATTTTGGGACTAGCCTTTTCATTCTTCACAATGCCTTTGAGATTCACCCTTGTTGTTGCATGTATCTATAATTAGGTCATTTTCTTTCTTTTTTTTTTTTTGCTCTGCGGGATTCCATTTTATGAATGGATCACAGTTTATTTGCCAGTTGAAGAACACTAGGCTTGTTTCGAGTTTTGATAATTATGAATAGGGCTGCTATAAACATTACTGTACAGGTTTTTTGTATGAATGTACGTTTTATTTTCTATGGTAAATACCTAGGAATGGGATTGCTGGGTCAGAAGGTAGGCATATGTTTAACTTTATAAGAAACCTGCCAAACTGTTTTCTAGAGCAACTGTACATTCCATCTAACAACATGTAAGAGTTTAGTGCTCCACATTCTCTTTAGAACTTGGTATTGTTAGCATTTTAAATTTTAGCCACTCTAATAGATTAATAGTGGTATCTCATTGTGATTTTAATTTGTATTTCCCTAATGTTGAATATATTTTCATGTACTTATTTGTCATTTGCATATCCTTTTGGTGAAATGACTGAGTCTTTTCCCGTCTTTAAATTGTACTGTTGTTTTCTTTGGAGTTTCAAGTGTTCTTTATATACTTCGATGGAAGTACTTTGTTAGATGTGTAATTTGCAAATATTCTCTCCTAGCTTTTGGGTTTTTTTTTTCTTTTAGTGTCTTAACCATATCTTTTGGGGAGCAAAACTTTTAAATTTTGATGCAGTCCAATTTATCAACTTTTATTTATCATGCTTTTGGTGTCATGTCTAAAACTATATAATCCCAGGTAGAGAAGATTTTCTCCTAAATGTTTTATGGTTTTGCATTTTATATTTAGATCTATGATTTGAGTTAATGTTTGTAGAAGGTATGAGGTTTAGGTTGAGGTTTTTTTTATGTATGGATGTTCAATTGTTCCAATATATTTGATGTTCTTTTGTTCCAAAAGATTGTTGTTGACAATCTTTTCTTCACTGAATTACTGTCACAACATTGTCAAAATCAATTGTCCATATTTGTGTGGATCTGTTTCTGGACTTTCTATTTTATTCCACTGATCTGTGTATCTAGCTCTTTGCCAATACCACACCATCTTTCTTACTGCAGTTTTATAAAGGGTCTTAAAATTGAATCCTCCAACCTTACTCTTTCTGAAAATTATTTTAGCTGTTCTAGTTCCTTTGCCTTTCCATATACATTTTAGAGTCAGGTTGCCTCTACCTGCAGAATATCTTGCTGGTACTTTGATTGGAATTGTGTTGAATCTGTTAGTCAATTTGAGGAAAGTGGACATTATTACTGTATTGGATTTTCTGATCCATAAAATTGCATTTCTCTGCTTAGGATTTCTTTATCTCAAAAATGTTTTATAGTTTCAATGTACAGGTCTTACACATATTTAATGGACTTATCCTTAAGTATTTCACATTTTTGATGTATTCACAAGTGTATTTCACACATTTGATATTATTTTCATAATTTCAATTTCCAGTTGTTCATTGCTAATATATAGAAATACAATTAATTTTTATGTATGAGTTTTGTATCCTGTAGCCTCACTAAACTTACTTGTTCATTTTAGTAGCTTTTTTTTTGCATATTTCATACATAGACAATCATATTATCTGTGAATAAAGACAGTTTTGTTTCCTTCTTTGCAATCCGGATGACTTTGATTCCCTTTTTCTTGCCTAATTGCATTGTTTAGAACCTCTAGTACAGTGTTGAATTAGAAGTGGTAGGGCCATAGAGGACATCCCTATCCTGTTACTGATTTTTGGGGAAAGCAAAATTTTTCACCGTTAAAGTTAGCTGTAAGTTTTGTTTATTTGGCCGGGCGCGGTGGCTCAAGCCTGTAATCCCAGCACTTTGGGAGGCCGAGACGGGCGGATCATGAGGTCAGGAGATCGAGA
>NW_016830488.1:52325-54498 GCF_001698545.2 Rhinopithecus bieti
TTTTTTTTTTTTTTTTAATTTAGTAGAGATGAGGTATCACTATATTGCCCAGGCTGGTCTTGAATTCCTGGGCTCAAGTGATCTTCCCACCTCAGTCTCACAGGCATGAGCCACTGCACCCAGCCCCAAACTTTCTCTGTATGACTGATTAACAAAATATTCAGTGAGTTATTACCTAATGCATTGTAATTTGCTTGATGCAGTCTTTCAGTATTTCAAATATCCAATCCTTGTGGGAAAAGGCTGATAAAACTTGAAAAACTAATAAACAGACTTCTGGTTTCAGCCTAGATATGTGGCATGCAGAGCTGTCATCCTTACAACAAGAAAAAGCTGGACAAATGCAAAATTAATGACTTTTTCTGAACCTAGGAAGAAATGGAGATTTTAGGGCAAATGATTAACCCAAAATCACGAGAGAGACAGGTACCACAGCAGAAAGAAACAGGACCTGAACATTTGCTTACCTGTGACAAATACTGTTGAATGGCATATAAACCAGTAAGAAGATTAAACCAGAAATTTGTAATGAATTGCTTAAAGTTGGGGACCACAGATATAGGGGTTTCTCGCCCTCTTACAGGCTTTTCCTCCAGGATTCCTGCCAGGTACTCACAGGGAAGATCAGGGAGAATCCTAAGAAAGTTTTTCCTGTGTCTTGGCTGGGTTAGAAGAACAAAAGCCACTGCCAAAATCTGCCTAGATATCTCTCCATCTCCCTAAGGAACAAAAGTCTTAATCTGCAGGAAGAAGGTAACAGAAAGTGAGAGTACTGGTGGAAACCCACTGTAACTGGGGAAGGAGAAGAGGAAAAAGAAAGAAGCTCTACTTTCTTGGGAAAGAAAATGAATGCCTGGTAAACCTGGCATTGTGTTTGGAGGAGGATCAGGAATGCTTGTGAAAGCCACAACCCCAAGACCCAGGTTCACAGTATCTGCATAATATTGCAAATTAATCAGAATATCAGAGAATACCCCCATTTCGCACCTCCCTACTACAAAGCTAACAAGCATCAAATAAAAAATAACAATGGAATAAGGCCCGGGGAACTGCAAAAGAGAGATTCTCTCTGGGGTGCAGTACAGAAGCTTAAAAGTCAAATATGGAGACCCAAAACCAAGTGAGGGGAAGACACTGAGAAAAACCTTGTGGCAAATTACCCTAATGCCGTAAAAACAAGCTATCAGTACAGGAATTTGAAGACTCTTGAGGCCCTGAGCATAACCATAGAAACAATAATCTTCAAACCTAGCCCACCTCCTGATTATATTAATACAAACCTCAATGTTAAAGGCCTATCAGAAAAAAGGTATACTCATCTTCAAGTATAAAAAGTATTTACCTCAGTACCATTTTGATACAAAATGTCTGGCCATCCGAAATACATTACGAGACAAAAAAGGCAAGAAAAGGCAAGAGACAAAGCAATCACCAGAACCAGGCTCATGTACGACACAGATGTTGGAACTATTAGAGAATTTTTTTTACAACTATGATTAATATTTTTGAAGCTCTAATGGAAAAAGTAGATAACATGCAAGATCAGATAAGTAATTTTAGGACAGAGATGGAAAATAAAAGAAAAAAATCAAATTCAAATGCTAGAAACAAAAAATACAGTAACAAATGAAGAATACCTTTAGTGGACTGTAAAAGTCAATGAACTTAAAGATATCGGAAGGCAAAAAGTGAAATAATCAGAATATCCAAGAGAAGAGTACCAATGTCAAATGGTATAACATTCACATAATTGGAATCTTGTGAGGAAGAGAGAGAATGAGAATGGGACAGAAATATTAGAAGAAATAATTGCTGAGAGTTTTCCAAAATTAGTGACAGATGCCAAACCACAGATCCACGAACTTTAGAGAACACCAAGCAAGATAAATACCAAAACAAGAAACAGACACCCAGGCATATCACAATTGAACTGCTTAAAACTAAAGACAAGGTGTCTGGGTGCAGGAAAGGGGCTAGGGGAGGAGTAGGGGAGGAAACGCTATGTACAGAGGAAAAGGATAAGAAATATAGCAGACTTTTCAGTAAAAGACCATGCAAGCAAGAAGACAGTGGGGTGGCTTCTTTCAAGTGTTGACAGAAGAAATTGTCAACCCAGAATTCTATATCCAGTGAAAATGTCCTTCACAAATGAAGAAGAAAAAAAGCCTTTTTG
>NW_016830489.1:0-217 GCF_001698545.2 Rhinopithecus bieti
AACTGGTGATGGTGGTGGTGGTAATGATGGTGATGGTGATGGTGATGGTGATGGTGGTGGTGGTAATGATGGTGATGGTGATGGTGATGGTGATGGTGATGGTGGTGGTGGTAATGATGGTGATGGTGATGGTGATGGTGATGGTGGTGGTAATGGTGATGGTGGTGGTGGTAATGATGGTGGTGGTGATGGTGATGGTGATGGTGGTGGTGGTGGT
>NW_016830490.1:0-2718 GCF_001698545.2 Rhinopithecus bieti
AGTGAGTTTTAAGAAAAGGAATTAGATCTTCAGTGGAAATCATTACCCTGAAGGCCAAAATATAAATCAGTTATAAAAGGGCATAAATTCATGAATGAAAGGTCTGTGGAGGGACAAAGGAAACCAAAGAGGAAAGATTACAATCTTAGACCATAAATTGGGAGGGGAATCTCAGGACAGCATCTGGTCCAGCTAAAATAAATCCCCACTTTGCTGATGAGGCAACTGAAACTCAAAAAATCACATGCTCAAGCTGAAGAGTCAGTCAAATGAAAGAGACTTAAAACAAGGATTCTTGCCTCATGGGGCAACATACGCTCCACCATCCTGCCATACTGTTTCCCACTCATTGTGCCCCAAACTGTGTCCTGATGAGTCACCCAATGGTTTCGTCCCTGGGCAAATTTATTTTGCAATGAATCTTTCTTTGAGTGTTATCTGTATTCATATACTATGGCAGTCTAAAAGCAGAAGTGTTTTCACAAGTACCTTGTTTTAATTAATTTCATTTAACGTGCACTACAAATCTTGTTTCCTATGACAAATATCATTCCAACAAAATAAAAGTTAATTTCTGCTACAATTAAAAGCCTCCATATAATGCTTCAAAATTTCTGTATTCCAGGCTCTAAATTCAATCTGGACAATCATTTGGCGTTTGTTATAATGACATATAATGAGTGCTATGATTTGAGTGTTTGCCCCTCCAAAAGTCATGTTGAAATTTAATCCCCAGTATGGCAGTATTTACAGATGGGGACTTTAAGAGGTGAGGTCATGAGGCTCTGCCCTTTTGAATGAATTAATCCACTCATGGATTAATGGATTAATGGGTTAATTAATTAATGGTTTAAAATGAAAGTGGGACTGGTGGCTTTATAGGAAGAGGAAGAGAGACCTAAACTAGCACTCTAAGCTTTGTTATATGATGCCCTGAACCATATCTGGCTTCTGCAGGGAATCTCCACCAGCAAGAATGCTTTCAGCAGACGCAGCTTCTCAACTTTGGACTTCTCTGCCTCCATAACTGTAAGAAATAAATATTTATTCTCTATAAATTACCGAGTTTCTGGTATTCTGTTATATGCAACAGAAAATGTACTAAGACAATTAACATTTCAGTTTGAATTAGCAAGGAAACAAAATGCACTAGCAGTGCCTATACACAGAGTATTTACTGTTCTTGGTAGGCATTCTGTATGAATGCACATTGACGTGTACAAAGTAGAAACAATTTTGAGTCTCAAAAAAAGTATGACAGAAATAGTCAAGGGTCATGGAGTTTGAGAATAATCTTTCCAACTTAACACAGTCTGTGATTTTGGGTAAGTCATTTCACCTTTCTGAAGATCTGTTTCCTCATGTGAAAATATAAAGGAAAGGTAATCTTTAGCTCCTTTCCAGCATGCATATGTGCTTTATAAACTGTGGGACACTATACAAATGTGAAGATGTACTGTTATTAAGACAATAACATCCAAAATTTTCTAAAGCAACTACCTGTAAAGAGGAATTACCACAAAATAAGTCTGCGTAGGGTTGGTCCTTGAGACATAATAATGAGTAAGTTAACCTTGCTTTTTGCAAACCCACTCTTAAACAACCAGTATTCCTTGGGTATTTTCAACTGCTAAGAATTATCCCTGAGATCACCACCTTGGACTTTCTCAATTACTTGTCCCTAACACTTGGGATTTATCTCTCATTCATGAACCTTTCTATTTAGGCCCTCTTCTCTAATACCTTTCTGCTTTCGAAAGGCTATGGAAAAGTATCTTATACAGATATCTGTTCTGAGTGACCAATGACTAATAATAGGTCCCCATCCCATTGGCAGTGTTTTCTTCACTGCTCTAGGCCTCCTATATAGAGGATGTTTTATGCCAAAGCAATGATTCACATAAAAGGAGTTTCAAGACAATAAGGCAGACTTCTTGGAAGAGATCTTGGAGCTAGAAATATTTTATGACATCCCATATCATAGCCCAAAGGTGTGTCTTGGGCAAAGATAATTCCTGTAAAGACCTCTGACTTCCATACAATAGGCATCAAAGGATGTCAACTGTCTGTTGGCCATAGCAAGAGTCATTTTAAGGGTAAATATTGAGAATATGCCTAGGTATCACTTTTTCGTTTCTCTCATATATGAAACATTTTCCTTATAGTGGGTTACAGTAAAACTATATGTTTCAGTTAGTATTGCTCCATAACCCACTATCTCGAAACTTAACAGCATAAAACATATATTTTATTATATCTCATTAATTCTGTACATCAGGATTTCAGTCAGGACTTGACTGGATGATTCTTTATTCCATGCAGCACCAACTGAGGTAACTCAGTGGTGTTCACCTAGAGGATGAGGTTGTCTAGAGGAACGAAGATGACTTCACTCATATATCTCGCATTTGGTAAGAGTGTGGGGGGCATGCTTAGCTGGAACTGACATGGCATCTCCAGCATTGTGGCCTAAGGGTGGTGGAACTTCTTACATGCCAGCTGCCTTACTCTAGAGTGAATTTCCCAAGATAAGCATGAGGAAGCTGCATTGCCCCTTAAAGATTTAGCCTCAAAAGTCATATAGAATCATTTTAACCAGATGCAATTGGTTGAAGTCATAAGCCCACTGGACTCAAGAGGAGACACAGATCCTGACTTTCCATGAGAGGAATATCAAAGAATCTGAAAACAACTTTTTTTTTTTTTTTTTTTTTTTGA
>NW_016830490.1:4730-7727 GCF_001698545.2 Rhinopithecus bieti
TTCCAATAACATTTTCCTTGCTCTTCTTTAAGCACTCACTAATAGATTCAAGGAGAAGGAAGCTAGATTCAACCTCTCAAGGAGAAGCCATGTTTTATGATCCTATATAATCCATTTCACTATTTTCAGATTTGTAAAAATGGTGATAATAACAACAGCTACCTTGTATAGAAAAACTTTTATGTTTTAGACATAGTCTAGGTGCTTTACATTTATTATCTCATTTACCCTACACAATAACCCTACTTTGTGGAAAGTATTGCTATCCCCATTTCAGATTAAGGACAAAGAGTTTGAGTAATTTCTCCAAAAGCCCACAGTTTACAGGTGACAATGTCAAGTAACAAGATATACCTAGATATACTGAGATCAATCTCTACAGCTTATACTTTACTTCATGTAATTTCATGCTGAGAAGAGATCATTTATACTCAATGCACTTGCAAATTAAATCAAAATGTAAATGCATCAGGGGAGAAAATTTAATAACTTTTCCTCATAACCAAAGAAATATTATTTTATTGTAACAAATGAAAAAATAAAGACAAAAAGAAAATAAATACTACTCATAGTGATTGGAAAGAAATATAAGAAATTTATTATTTTGTACACTTCAGGATAAGAGAGGTGGGGGAAAAATAGTGATACTGATATTATCAGCAATGTTTTATTTCTGTTATTTATGAAAAGGATTTGAAATAAAGTAAAATAATGTTAATAATTATAAGTTTTAGGGGACTTATACAAAGATAGATGGTATAGTTTTTCACTTCTTAAACATTTCAAAAAATTAAATTTTCCAGTAGCTTCAATGCCCAAGGAAAATAACTTCAAATATTTTGGCATATATCAATACAGTCACTAGACACACACACACACATTCACACTATATGATGCTTGTAGCCTATATTTTTCACTTAATCCTGCGTTTGAATATCTTTTCCATTTTAATATTATTTTTAATGGTTTCATAGTATTTTATATGAGGCCCCTATTATTGGACATTTAGAAGTTTTGAGATTTTTCAGTTAGAAACAATGCTTATATGAATATTCTTTCAACTGAATTTTGTCCATATAGTCATGATTATTTCATTAGCATAAATTCCTCAAAGTAGAATCCAACAGGCAAAGCGTATGTACATTGTCAAGGCTTTTATATCATATTAAAGCAAACTATAATGTAAAATTATAGTGTATGTATACATATATACACACAGACATACACACACACACACAAATATGGAGAAAGAAAGAGAGAGAGAAGTAAACCCCTCTTTAAAGTTTCCTGTTTTATCTTTCGGAGGACTCAAAATATTCACATGTCACATTGCTTCAAGTTAGGTACCTGCAGTGCTGGCCTCTGACTCTCATGAAGAGTTTCCCCAGGTGAAAGGCAAGCCCTGAAGAAAAGAGGCCTTAAGTAAAACAAAACCTCAAAGCTATAGAACTATGTGTCCAGATCTACTGGCCTGTCCTAAAATAATTGGCTCATTAACTAGCCATCCTGGTTTAGTACCAATATCAAAGACTAATAGGAGAATAGGCTGTAGGCTTGCATACTCTCCGGACATACCAATTATTCTTTGGATACAATGCTGTGGGTACAGTATACTTTGATATCAGAAAAACGTTAAGTGGGCTTTGGGCCTGAAGCTGTGATCTAGGCATATACAGAAAGTGAGAAGGGAGACAGGATATGATAAAGGGCAATGACACTGAGCAGAACAGCATGGAAAAGGGAGCACAGCAAGAGCTTATTAAGCACAGAACAAAGATTTGGCTCTTCTCTTTATATCTGTGTAATTTTGGAGTTCATTTGAGTAGGTTTTACAGGAGGGTCATTGGTGATATGAATAGACACAATTTCCATACTTACAGAGATTACTGCCATCATGAAAACCACCTCTGTCACTATGCATGGTTTTCTACCCCCACATCTCCCACCACCACATTCCCCCTGTCACACTGCCCTCCAAAGGCAGAACTGGAAAAATGTTGACAAGGAAACTATTCCAAAGCAATGAATTTGCTGGGTGGCATAGCTAAAGAAATCTTACATCAGCCATAGAGTCTGTACTCTGAGGCGCATGTAAGGGAGCAGACAGAATCAGATTAAGAGAAAAGCCAGCTGAGCAATTGCTCTGGTGCTCACTTATAAGAGATACTCAAATATAAATGGAATAAAATGACAAAATATAAATTGTTCTTATCTCTAACAAGGTGGAAAACAAAGTAAGCCAAAACCTTTACCTCTCCTTTTCTTCAGATCTATCTCTGTTGAGTGAATATGTCTACTGGGTCATACAATTAGTAACCAACTCAGTTAAAGGAGGTATATTGTTCTTCAAATTCCTATTCCAGTGCTCTTTTCACTGCACTGTATGGGTTCTCTAAAACAATGTATATGTGTAACCAAGTTATCTTTCAAGCTACTATGTGGAGAATGGATAAAAAAGTTGTTTGTGTGTTTGTCTTACTTTGTTTTAGAAGTCAGCCTTGGTATTTTAACATGCATACTTGACTTAAAATAAAGTGAATCATTATCTTTATGTTATCCCTAAGAACAATACAAGGAACCTTAGTTTGCTTTCATTATAGTCAGACCCTTCCCATTTTACAAGTAATTTGTACACTTTTAGTTATATCTTGCTTCATCCTTTTTGGGGAAAGACATAATCTTTGGTGTTAGGCCTGAGTTCAAATTCTAGGTAAATAAAATATGGTTCATCCATGCAATAGAATACTGTGTATTCATTACAACTTATAATGCAGATACTTCCTAAAATTGTATGAATTGACATGGAAAAGCATATATAATATATTGTGGGGAAATGATAACAGAGAAGTGTATATAGTATGCTATTATTTATATTTTTAAATATATATGATTATCATCTATGGATAGAGAAAATGGCTGAACAAACAGATACCAAAATATGAACAGTGTTCAGTTCTGAACAACAAGAATAAGGGTAGTCTTAATTACTTTTATTTT
>NW_016830491.1:0-1734 GCF_001698545.2 Rhinopithecus bieti
CCTCACCCCACACCACTCAGATCCCACCCTTATCCCCCTCTTGCCCACACCCCACTCAGATCCCACCCTTATCTCCCTCTTGCTCACACCTCACTTAGAGCCCACCCTTAGGCCCCTCTCCTCCCCCCACACCCCACTCGGAGGCCAGCCTTCGGCCCCTCTTGCCCCACCCTACTCGGAGCCCAGCCTTAGCCCCTCCTGCCGCATTACACTCTTCACCCCACTCCTAGGCTCCACCTGCTGACCTTCCAACAAACCAAGCTCGTCCCAGAACCAATGACTTCGTGTTCCCTCTCATCTCCAACTCACCCTCTTGAACTTCTGCCACCCTGGGGCCCCTCCCATCCCAGGCCTCCTCCCCTTGCACCGCACCCCTTTCCCACCCTGGCACTCTCTCTGGGCACCCCCTTTCTGTACCTCCAGCAGATCAGGGAAGGGGAGCCACCAGGGGGTGTGGAGGGGACTTCCTGAGCTAAGCCTGGGGCTGGGGAGGGGAGGGGGCTGCTTCCTGGGGTCCCCGTTCACACCGACAGTCCCCTGCTGTCTCCCACCCAGGCTCATTCCACCCAAGACGGTTGCTGCTTCTCCTGATCGAGACAGAAACCCTCCCAGTTTCACAATCTCCTGTGGAAGGGACCCCCCCCCCCCCCCCGCCAGCCCCCACACCCCTACCCACCAAGGCTGGGGACAGGCTACTCTCCTCCTGGCTGTTTCGCAGCCATAGCCCTGGCCCTAATTGCTGTTGCCCTGTGTGTCTGAATTACAGATTTCTTTACCAACTCCCGCCCCCCACAGCCGCCCATGCCTTCAAACTTCCCAGAGCCCCCCAGCTTCAGTCCCGTGGTTGACTCCCTCTTCAGCAGTGGGACCCTGGACCCAGACGTGCCCCCGGCTTCCTCGGCCATGACCCACCTCTCTGAACCCAGCCGTCTGCAGGTGAGCTCACCCCATCCCGTCCAACCCTATGTAGCACACTTGAGAGCTGGTCCTGCCCTGTTCATGTCCAGGAGGTATCAGACACTCCCTGAGTGCCCGGTTTGCTGCTTGGAGATTGGAGGGGAAGAAAGACCCCATCTCTGCCCTCTGGGAGGGACCCCATGAAGCAGAACTGGACAAAATGGTTGTAGGAGAAAGCTAAGGGCGTGGAGACCATGGAGTGGGCTCCACCAAGGGCCAGTTGCTTGTGGAAGTCTTCCTGGAGAAGGGGAGTTCCTGGGCCTCAGAGAATAGGTCAACTTTGGACAGAAGGGACTGGCCGAGGTCAAGCCAGATGGGAGAGCAGCAGGAACAAAAGCTTCGAGGCAGAAACCTGAGCATGGATGTTTAGGAAACTGTGAATCTACCATTTTGGTTCATGAATTCCTGAGTGCAATTTTTTTTTTTTTTTTGAGATGGAGTCTCACTCTGTCGCCTAGGCTTGAGTGCAGTGGCACGATCTTGGCTCACTGCAACCTCCACCTCCTGTGTTCAAGAGATTTCCGGGCCAGGTGCGGTGGTTCACGCCTGTAATCCCAGCACTTTGGGAGGCCAAGGCGGGCGGATCACGAGGTCAGGAGATTGAGACCATCCTGACTAACATGGTGAAACCCTGTCTCTACTAAAAATACAAAAAAAAAAAAATTAGCTGGGCATGCTGGCGGGCGCCTGTAGTCCCAGCTGAGGCAGGAGAATGGCGTGAACCCAGGAGGTGGAGCTTGCAGTGAGCCGAGATTGTGCCACTGCACTCCAGCCTGG
>NW_016830491.1:5926-7954 GCF_001698545.2 Rhinopithecus bieti
GGCGTGGTGGCGCATGCCTGTAATCTCAGCTACTCCAGAGGCTGAGGCAGGAGAACGGCTTGAACCTGGGAGGTGGAGGTTGCAGTGAGCCGAGATTGCGCCACTGCACTCCAGCCTGGGTGGCAGAGTGAGACTCTGTCAAAAAAAAAAAAAAAAAAAAAGTAGCGGCTGCAGCAGGAGTCGTTGGGGTTCAAGGTTAGACACTGTCCAGGCCCTTTCTTCCCCTGGTTTGAACTGGGCATCAATGATCCACGTGGAGTGGGGGTACCAACTGGACCACAGGCAGCTCCTTGACCTGGGCCCAGTTCAGCATCCTCATCCGGCCTCTGTTCGAGTCCTTCAACGGGATGGTGTCCACCGCAAGCGTGCACACCCTCCGCCAGACCTCACTGGCCTGGCTGGACCAGTACTGCTCTCTGCCCGCTCTCCGGCCAAGTATGTGTGCCATCTCCCTGCCTGCTAGAGGGTTCCAGCCTCCGGGGTGGAGGGAGTGTTTCGCCCTGCTTAGACCCCACATCCAGCTTGCCTTCAACACAGCCTAGGGTTGTGGCCACTCCCCATCCCCCAGATGGTTCTCTGGCCACCAGATGCCTGTAGATAGAGGTTCTAGGAGGGGGTGACAGTCTTGCCAACTAGTACCTCCCCCTATCCCTTTGGTTCCAGCATCCAAGGGTAGGGCCCTGAACCCAGGAGGTGTCTCTCTCTCTCTCTCTGTCTCCCACCCAGCTGTCCTGAACTCCCTACGCCAGCTGGGCACATCTACCAGTATCCTGACCGACCCGGGCCGCATCCCTGAGCAAGCCACGCGGGCAGTCACAGAGGGCACCCTTGGCAAACCTTTATAGTCCTGGCCAGACCCTGCTGCTCACTCAGCTGCCCTGGGGGCCACTTTCCCTGGGCACGGGCTCCAGGGATCATCTCTGGGCCCTCTTCATGCCCCAGGCCCTGGCTCTGCCCTTCCCTGAGCGGGGAGGGGTCGAGCTGGGTCCAGGTTTCACACTTCCCACCTCCTGGAGGCCAAGAGGAGCAGAGTCCCCATCCCTGCTCTGCCACTATGCTCCAGCACCATGACCTTGGGTGACTCGTCCCCCATCTTTGGACCTCTATGTTTCAATGTGCAAAATGGGGATGGGGAAGTTTCAATCAGCAGATGACCCTAGGCCTTGGCAGCTGTAACATTGGGGGCCCAGGCTGGCAACTCTGGGGGCTCAACGGTGGGAAAACGAGGATGCTGTTTCCCTGTCACCTGCACCTGCTCCCCGACGAGTGGGGCACAGACCTCTGTTCCTGAGCAAAGAAGCAGAAAAGGAGGTTCCCTCTCTGTGCTCCTTCAACTGCTAACCCAGAGGGGCTGCAGGATGGTTTCCCCTGGGAGAGGCCAGGAGGGCCTGATCCCAGGAGACACCAGGGCCAGAGTGACCACAGCAGGGCAGGCATCGTGTGTGTGTGGACGTGTGTGTGTGGGTTTTGTAAAGAATTCTTGACCAATAAAAGCAAAAACTGTCTGCCGGTTTGTTGATGTGATGGTCAATGCGTCTCACAGTGGGATGGAGAAAAAGCCCGTTGGCAGTGGGAGGTGGCTTTGCAGAGGTCCTGGGCATTTACTCTGAGCTGGAAGCAGCTGGAGGGCCTTGAGTGGAGGTGGGACGAGATCAGTGGTGGCAAGCGCCTATAGTCCCAGCTACTCAGGAGGCTGAGGCGCAAGGATTGCTTGAGCTCAGGAGTTCGAGGCTGCAGTGAGTTGTGATAGCACCACTGCACTCCAGGGTGGGCAACAGAGTGAGACTCTGTCTCAAATAACAACAAATAAAGGCCAGGCATGGTGGCTTACACCGGTAATCCCAGCACTTTGGGAGGCCAAGGCGGGATCATAGACCTCATCTCAATAGTGAAAAAGAGAAAAATAAATTAAAGAAGATCAGATGTAACTTTTTTTTTTTTTTGAGACGGGGTCTCGCTCTGTTGCCCAGGCTGGAGGGCAGTGATGCGATCTTGGCTCACTGCAAGCTCCGCCTCCCAGGTTCACAC
>NW_016830492.1:0-12374 GCF_001698545.2 Rhinopithecus bieti
GGAAACAAAGTCAGCCAATCACATTAATTGTTTCCCCAGCATTTTAGTATTCTTTTTACATCCCACATTATAGCAAAAAAAGATCAAGCAAGTTTAAATTTAAAAATAATTAAGATCACTTGTGCAAATAAATATTGAACTCTTTTCATGCTCATTCTTTTCTTGATTTATAAAAGAAAATTACTTCAGTTTTCTATCTCTACTAAAATCCAGCCTGATTGTCAAATCAGTTATTATCTAATTGGGCTACTAACAAAGCAGTTAGAAATCTATCTGTACAAGTGTACAGATTAACTTAAAAAATAGTGGAACCGAGAAGTAAAATCAGTTGAATTTGAATGAAGTAGAGCTAAAAGAAAGGAATTGTAACTTTAAAGTTTTAAAATATTAACTTCCAAAATTATTTTATTTTAATATTTGGGAACTACTTAACTGCCATATCAGAGAGAGCCCTGTCAGACTCACAGGAGGATGAATATTGTTACTTGATTCTTTTTTAAAAACTTATTTATTTTTTGATTAAGATGGGGTCTTGCTGTGTTGCCTAGGCTGGTCTTGAACTCCTGGGCTCAAGCCATCCTCTCACCTCAGCCTCCAAAAGTGTTAGAATTACAGGTATGAGTTGTCACACCCAACCCCAGTTAATTCTTAATATTTCCATGCACACTATTTTAGGCTTTTTAGATAACAAGCAAAGCATAAGCACTGTATTATGAATTTATGTTCATCATCAGGCCTCACTCTTTTCATAAAGGAGAGCAAATCTGAGATCACTTCACCTGAGTTAGCCCATACTTCATAGAACTTTGCAAGTTGCCTTTCTTCTCTTACAGTCTGTTTGTATTTATCTTAATAGGTCTAAATGTTAAGTAGAAATAAACAGCTATGTGGAATTTTTAAAATATTGTATATTTTTCCAGTGACATACAGTCTTTTCTACAAAAGAGTACTGTATTTTGAGAAAGGCATAAATTATTTGAAGAATTGTACTAAATACAGGGGAATGTAGTTGCTTGGGGTTATGTTGGAAACATAAAGTTACTCTTCTTCGTCATAAGAATTTTACTTTTTAGTAAGCATAATTTAAACATGAAATACGCATGCATTAAAAACATTGGGCAAAATTTTACTTTATTTCAGTTGTCTTTTTTTGTAAGAGGGAACCCTTTCCCTGGAGGGGAAAGAGGAAAGGTCTGTTCAGTTGTCTTATTTTCAGTTGTTACTAATATAATACACTTCATCAGAATATGGTTGTTCACTCTATTTTTTAGAGGAATAAATTTGAATTTTTTAAAGTATATTGGATTTTTAAATTTAAGATTTAAGTGAATTTAAACCTCTTTGATTATTCCTCCAGATAATAATTGTGCAGTTTTGGTGGAACCTTTCAGGTGTTCAGAACTTTCAATTAGAACAGTGGCTATGGTTCAATATTCCTAGGAATGGGAACATTACTCTGGGGCCAGGTAAAAGTCTCATTAGTTTTTGCTTAAATTAAAGTGATTTTTTTTTTTAATTTTTAGTGTGTATTTTCTTTAACAGTTTCATTACTTTGATTCTAAATCGTTAACATGGTGAGTAAAGAGAGGGAATTCAAAGATAAGTTTTAATGTTGTATATAGTTCCAGTATGTCACTTGTTCATTATGATTATGCCTGTACTATAAAATACTATCCTAACTTTTTATGTGGTTTTTTTACTTGTTTTTTAGAACAAGTTTTGTAGCAGTTGTTAAAATGATGTATTTATAACTGGTTAGGATGCTAATATCTGTATCTTTTACTCTATAACCTATTTTTACATTTTCAGAAAAAAATTTTTTACAAAAATGTAGAAAATACATGGCCGGGCGCGGTGGCTCACGCCTGTAATCCCAGCACTTTGGGAGGCCGAGGCGGGCGGATCACCTGAGGTAAGGAGTTCGAGAACAGCCTGGCCAGCATGGTGAAACCCCATCTCTACTAAAAATACAAAAATTAGCCGGGCATGGTGGCAGGTGCCTGTAATCCCAGCTACTCGGGAGGCTGAGGCAGAAGAATCGCTTGAACCCAGGAGGCGGAGGTTGCAGTGAGCCGAGATTGCGCCATTGCACTCCAGCCTAGGGGAGAAGAGCGAGACTTCGTCTCAAAAAAAAAGTAAGAAATACGTACACGTACTTTGTCATTTTGTTCTGTAATTTAATCTAATATGCAGCATAGGAAAAACTGACCTTAGAGAATGTTTTATAAAATAATGTTACCTGGAAAAGGGGTCACAAAATGATGTTTTAGATTTGAATTGAATAGCTTTAACAGTGTATGTATAAAATAAAGTGCCTGAAATAAGAGATATACCTCATATTTACTATAGGCAGCTTACTTGCAAATGCATGTCATTATTTTTTAAATGTAGGTGATAATGATTTATGCATTGTTCATTTTAAGCCCATTACTATAAAACTAAATTAAAGAAAATCTATACTAACATTTTCATAAATGAAGGTTAATATATTTTATGGCATATAATTTGCATAAGCTAATTTATTGTTATTCTGCAAATCAGTGAAGCCAGACTTTCAGGGTTTCTGTAAATTTAGCTCAATCTTTACATCTTTTATCTCTTCTTTTCTTAATTATATTTCTAGGTTCGGAGGTTTCTTATCCATTTTGAATACCTCATTAATAGAGATCATCTTTTAAGTAGGACCCATACTAAGTGTACCATAATAGAACAAGCACTGCCTTTGGTGGTCAGGAGACCTAGGTTCCTAGTCACTCCATGAACAAGTCACTTTATGTGCCTTGAAGCCTATTTCACCTTGGTGAAATGAAGTGGGTGTACTAGCAGTTCTCCAAGCAGAATTCTATAGCTGACTACATGCTTGTTTCTCCCTGACAAACCCAACTGCTGCCTTAAAGAATGGATGTTAACACATAAGCTAATACACGTGTATTGGTGTTTCTTGTATCCTTTGTGTTTTCTGGGGCATCTGTTTTTGTTTGGCATCATCAATCAGTACTAATCTAATTTTAAACTGTTGCATTTTTAAAAAATACTTAACAAAACTATTTTCAGTGTAACCTTGATGATTTTTTAAAATTTTTATACATTTTTTCATTGAACTCTGATAGCATTAATGAAATGTAAACATGTTTTGCATCTAGTAAGACCAGCTGCCATTTTCATTGTATTCGAAATAAATAGGACTTTAAGTAAATACATATATCAGACCATGGTTTTAAAATGTACTGTCTTGAATGTCCTGATGAAAATGTGAAAAATGTAATCAGGTTAATTTCCATTTAGGAAAACTTTTTACCCTTCAAACTCAAATCTTTTGTGTAGCTAAGAGAAGAATGTGTTTTGCTCTGGGAGAGAAAGACTAATCAACAGGATCCCATTACTTCGTTGGTAAAGATAGTCGAATACTCTGACCATTTGTAGTACCTTTAGTATTACAGTTGATCAGCTTACCTTTACTTGATATGATTTATTTCTAAGTTCATTCCCCTGTGTTGTAGCTTATTTCAACAATTCCAACTAGCCGTTTAAAATTCCTCAAAGAAGCTGGTCATGGAACACAAAAGGAAGAAATACCTGAGGAGGAATTAGCGGAGGATGTTGAAGAAATTGATCACGCTGAAAGGGAGTTGCGGCGTGGCCAAATCTTGTGGTTTAGAGGTCTGAACAGAATCCAAACACAGGTATGGGCCTGGTAGAGAGGTAGGAGAGATGATGGGAGCCAGGGCTTTTTGACCTGGGGAGGAGATTCGAGTGTACTTCTTAAACTTCCTCTCTAGCCTTCCCAACCCACAAATTGTATTCTCTTGAAAAGTAATCCTGGTGCCTGGAATGAGTGAAACTTTTAACTGATTATGAAAGAATGTGTCTATATGCCCCTAAGCTCCTTTTTTCCTAGCTCCCCCACCCCCCACTTCATCTCAAAATGCTATTCTTGCCTATAAGCTTTGTTAAAAGTGCCTTTTTCTTTTTATATGTTGATAGATGGAATGGTCCTTTCTCTTGTTCTCTCTCTCTCTTGCTGAGCAAGCTGTCACAATCTCTGATTCCTTGCAGATGGATGTAGTGAATGCTTTCCAGAGTGGAAGTTCCATTCAGGGGGCTCTAAGGCGGCAACCCTCCATCGCCAGCCAGCATCATGATGTAACAAATATTTCTACCCCTACACATGTAGTGTTTTCCTCTTCTACTGCTTCTACTACTGTGGGGTGTGAGTGTGTGTTCCTAAGTGCATGAAATTAACATTTCCTACTTCACACACCTAACGTTTCTCATTTTCTCCTTAATGTTTGAATTCATTGTTCAGGCTTTTTCATAAAGCTTTCTTTTCGTAAAGTGGATTGAGACCTCAAAGTGTTGTCGTTGTTGTTTTATTTCTTAGAGGGCTAGACAACAGGTGGAACAATTGCAACCAAAGATTAGATGCAATCTGTGAGCTTGTCTCTGTGCTAACTCTGATAGTTAATATGGGGAATAAAATTGTAGCTTAGAACTTGTGAAACTACTATAAATTTTTGAGTATATGCCTTTAAACATGTTTATACTGCATGGTTCCTAAAAGCATGTGATTTGAAACTCATCTAACAGAACCAGGAAATTGCATTTTCAAAGCTAAGAATAAACTTAGCATTTTGACTTTTGTCCAATTTGGAAAGTAAGTTAGCAGCCTGAAGACAAGTTTTCAGTATGTATAGCCAGTTGCTTGCCTTCTTAACCTGTACTTTGTCTTTGATTTTTTGTTGTTGTTGTTGTTGTTTGGCTGTGGGGTGGTTTTGGGGGAAATCACTGTAAATTTTAAAACTTCCTGTGGAATTTATGGTTTGGGGTGTTTTTTTTTTCCATTTGTATAGTCAATTTAGTTAAAAATTGCATCATAGATAAGAAATATTCTGTTAAGTTTCAGTAGAAGTAGGAAAGTATACTGTTGATTAATTGTTGAACCAATAAATATTGTAATTTTCAATAATCGACTAAAATAACATTTTCTTTTAGGTTTTTAGTAAATAGCAAACTTTGTAAAGGCCTTATAAGCTATAAATATTACTGAGAATTCATGGTGCATTCTCGAATATGTTGGAGGCATTAAAGATGTAAACCCAACCTCATCCCAAAAATTTACGGCGATACCTAAGGTTAGCCTTGAAGTAGACAGAGACCTATCTTCTGCCTTTGGTCTCCAGCCAGCAAAGGACTAGAGGAAACTTGAGAAGCTGCAGAGAGGATGAATTAAGGGAGAAAACAGTACAGACTTTCTACTTAATGCCTGTTTGTTCCCTATTTAGTTAAGTATATTTTATTTGATATTTTAAAATGTGGTGAAACAGGCATAGTAAGAACTGTCCCTGTTTTACAGGTATGAAAACTGCCTTAGAGTTTAAATAACTTGTCTATGGCTAATAAGCAGAGGCCGCATGATGTAAAGCAAAGTGCACACAAGTGTTTCAAGTGACCCTCTAACATTAAGATATTAAAATTACATACAGGGACAGCTAAAACTCTTCCTTTTAAAAATTACCTACCTGAATAAAATGGTAACCATAAATTGCCTGGCCATACGCCTGGTACAGTAAAAATGCCTCTTCCTCCCTGTATCTATGGATTTCAAACTATGCCTCTCTCTCTCTAGAGCTCCTTACCACCTAGCCTTAGATGGTAAATGTTCTATAAGCCTTTATGGAAGGCCTACCATATGTCAGAACTATGCTGGAACCTCTAGAACCTGCAGTCTAGTAGAGGACAAAAACAAATAGTTAGAAATGTCTACATGGTAGTAAAACACAAACTCATAACAGGGTCCTTAGCCTACCCTGGAAAGTCAAGAAAAATTGCCTGAAGGAGGTGACTCCCAGGATGACCCTTGATAGAATTTACCAAATGAGGCCTCAGTGATTATAATCTGGTACTAAAAGAGGAATAAACTAAGGGATTGATAATAGTCTGGTACTGAAAGAGTAATAAACTAAGGAAAGCTGAAATGGAAGTAAGCATCTGTTTATACCCCACAAGGAGCCAAACTCAGACTTTATCCTGATAGACTCCCTTCCCTCAAAATTTTAAATTTGAAAAATTCAAACGTACAGACATGTTGAAAAATTAATACATGAAAATCTTTCACTTGGATTTACCACTTAATATTTTATGACACTATTTTATCTGTATATTAATATAACTTTTTTTCTGAGCCATTTGAAAACGGCAGCTACCACAGCGTTTTATCCCTAAATACTTCAGTATGTACCTAAGAATTCCCATATATAATCATACTTTATTATCCAATAAATTTAACATTGATACCATATTATCTAACAGACAGTATTCAGATTTCTCTGGTTGTCTCCAGAATTTCCTTTATAACTTTTTTAATCCAAAATAATTACTGACAGTATGTGTGTTATGAGTCTGGTCTCCAACCTGGATTCATTCCTTGCCTTTATTTTTTATGACATTGACTTTTGAAGAATCCAGGTGAATTGTCTTATGAAGGGTTCTACATTCCAGATTTGTCTGATTGAGTCCTACTGGTTAGCTTCATATTACACTTTTTTGGCAAGTTTATCTCATAGGTGATGTGTATCCTATTCATTTTTATTTACCAATATTTTAAGTAATTGTTTTTTTCATTTGGAGGGCTATCAGATGACTTTAGGTATACTAATATTTCTCAGTCTGAATGTGTTCCAAGCTTTACATTAAATATCAAGGCAATCATAAACTGTCTTAAGACAGACAGGCAGACACATATACACACACACCTCTGCACATCCACCCCAGGCTCTTTTTTTCTGATGCACTCACTGTTCATATGAAATCTCTTGAGTTTCTGAGCCCATGTGGCTAGGGGAGCAGATACTTCAGGGAAGTAAAGGTGCATTTAAGAGAGTAGCAAAGGAAGGTTTGTAGTTGTTGCTTTATCGAGGTTTGAGATGTTTACTTCTTCATTCTGTGTCCTATGTTCTTGGAGTTATCCAGGGACTAAATCATATCTTGTTAATACAGTTGTCATTATACACCAAGAGTTGCAGTAATTATGTTGCTGTTACCATAAATGTCTTTCAACCTTGTTGGTGGAGCATTGTCTTAGGTGGTACAGAACATCAGCCAATATATAGAATTGTTAATATATTTAATGAAAGGTTTCATTTTATCACTGTGTTTCTGCCCTAATATGGAATAGTTTTAAAACCACCTGTGGGTGTCACATTTCTTTAACCTTTATTGGGTGACCTTGCTTAGCTAAAATAGAAGAAAGAATCGATTTTGACTTTGTCAAATGCTAGACTCAGACATCTCTGAAGTGACCTTTTCCCCTTCATTTATTAGTCAGATCTTCACTCTTACAGGTCTCTAGAGAAAACATTCTGTAGTTTTTTTCTATTTATAAAGTATATCATTCTAACACCAGTTTTTACCATTAGTAGACTTTTTTTTTCCTGAATAAATAACTACACATTCCTGGAAATGAGAAATTGAGAGAAAATTTGGTTTTCTAGGTGGAGGAGGAGCAAACTACAGCTTATGGGCCAAATCTAGCCTGTTGCCTATTTTTGGAAATAAGTTGTTATTGGAATGCAACACTGCCCATTCATTTAAGTATTACCTGTGGCAGATTTTTCACTATAAGGGCAGAGTTGTATAATTGTGACAGACTGTATGACTCACAAAATCTAAAATATTTTACTGTCTGGCACTTCACAGAAAAAGTTTACCAACCCCTGTTCCAGATAGATAAAGACATTACACAGGTGGGTCTCCTTTTGAGATAATTTAATATGCAAGTACCCAACTTTGGAAAAACAATCTAGAATTTTGTTTCTAGTTGCAGAGTATCTTTTACTGTGCCATTGCAATTAGTGCACATAGAAAAGTAATAGTGAAAACAAATTTCAGAAGTGGGCAATTTGTTGTAGAAGGTAAGATTTATTGGCTTATGATTAGTATTTTAGAGCTCTCTCTTCTGTACAATATTTTGGGCAGTAAACAATGTTATTTTCTGCTATCAAAAGTTAGGATGGTATTTACAAAAATTGGTTTTGTAGGTACATGATCTTGATTTGTTATATTTCATATATTGTTTACCTTGATAATCATTTTCAGTTTCTTAAAATTACTTCATGATTATGATAATCACTTCAGTTTTTTTGTTTACCATATATGCTTATGCAGTATTTTTGGGAGTTTTTTCTCCGTTGAATAATTTACTTTTACCAAATATTTTGACATAAGAATTACTGAATTTTCTTAATTCTGATAATTTCAAGGGGTGTAAGTATGCTCCACAGAGTAGGTTTAAATAGATAATAAATAGGAATTGAATTTTAAAACTGAATAAAATAAATAGGCTTGGATTTAACAAAAGCCTGTATTTAAGTTTACTTATATTTCTGCTTAAATCAAATTATTTATGGTATTAATATAGTTTCCTTCTTACCTAAAGTATTGTGCACAAAATTATTTTCCTCACAGCTATTGTACTGTGAGAATTTCACATACAGAAAGTAATAAAGATCAGAGCAGGTGTAAGCCAGCTCAGTGTCTTGCCTTGGATCAAGAGTGCTTTCTTATGTTCTTTGTAAGTAGAAAGTAAAACAAATCTGGTTTGATGATTCCTGGTTAATCTGAGCTTTATTGTATGTATCTCAAGAACTGTTCTTTGAAAATTGAATTGCTTTTGAGCATTGCTGAGCTGGCCTAGTAACGTGCTGAAACTAACTAGTCATGTGGCTTAAATAGATGTGTCAGACAAAGGAAGCATTAATCTTAATCTTATGGAACGTTTTATTCAAGTGAAGTTGGTGATAAAGTAAATGTTCGCATGTTTTTGTCTTCTCTTGACTTCCAAGGAACCTGGAATTGGGAGCCCAGAAACCTAGGTTTTAAGACTCTTTAGCTCTAATTAGGAGTTCCTTAACAAGTCAGCCAATAAAACTGTTGCTCAGTTTTATTATTTATGAAGTGGTTAGAAAAAAAAATCTCTAATATTGTTTCAGTAAATTCTTTCAGATAGGAAAAATCTTCACAGAATTGGAAGTTTTGCTAAGAAGGAATTTAATCTGATTTTGCCTGCCACTGGTGTATGTGTGTAATTGTGTGTATTTCCAAAATAATTGGAAAAACATACACTTGTTGCCCTCATCTTTACACTCTGCCCCTCTTAGAGCTTCACTAACTCAAATCTCTAACTTAAGTTTATACCTTTCTTCTGAGCTCTACATATTTTCCAAATTTAACATGTTTAAAAAGTAGATTTATTTCCCCCCGATTCTTCACTGCTCACTTTTATACCCAGACTGATTACAAAGAAAGATGGAAAACACACACATACACAGAAAGCTTAACTGTTGTTCTACAGCATCTGCAGCACCGGCAACTTTATCAAACAAGCAACATCTTCAGGGTTGTCTTGAACAGTTCTCATCACCTCTCAAGTTTGCTGGCTGATTCTCTAGTTTGTATTCTCCTCCGTGCCTACAGGCTGCTGATACCAACACATTTTTTTTTTTAAGAAGTTATCTTTTTGCATTTTAAGCTTTTTACAGTTTGTTATTAGGACAGTCAGGATACTTGCTGAATGTTCACATGCATAAAATGTGAATTTTAAGACTTCACAATAAAACACTGAATGAATTACTATAACGTTATATTTAGCAAGCATTGTTTACATTCCATATGTAGAACACTTTACATCTTAGTAAAGGGGAAGGGGAACAAGAGCAATAAAAGAAATTGAAAAATATTTGCTGCTATTCATCTGTCAAATTAAGGAACTAAAGTACAAGCAATCGAATAGAATAGAATTATGAAAGATGGTAAAGTTGCAAGACTTTATAGAGTAGATGGCTTGTTGCTCCACGTGTGGATCATGGGCCAGCAGCTTCAGCATCACCTTGGAGGTTGTTAGAAATGCAGGACCTCAGGCCCCTGTGGAATCACAATCGACATTTTAACAAGATCCCCAGCTAATTTATATGCACATTAAAGTTTGAGAAGCCCTGGCCTCAATACTTGTGACCTAACACTGTTTTTAGTTTGTAGTGTGCTAACGAATTTAATCTCCCACAACAACCCCATAAGGCAAGTACCATTGCTATTTCCCATTTTATAGTTGAAGAAACCTGTTTGACCAAGGTTCCTCGGGTAGTAAGTGGCAGAGCTGGAATTTACACCCAGACATTTTGCTTTTGTATTTCTCAGTTGACTATGCTGTACTCTCCATATAAAGGGCTAAGTGAATATGGACTAAAGCAGCTTACAAATAGGGCTTGGTAAATAAGGAAAGACAACTTGAAGGTGAGATGTGGGTGCATGGCCCTAAACTACTCACATTTTTTAAATGCATTCACATGTTCATTTGAATAAATGTATTGATGTATTCATTATTGCTGTCTTATGAGATGAATTTTGTGACTGCATCTTTTTTCTAGAATATCAAAGTGTTACTTAACAATGAGTAAAGGATGTCTTTATTACTAAACAGGATTTATTAGAATCAAAGCAAAAGCAAACACTGTATTTGAATTGATACGTGGTAAATGCTCAACTACTTGGATTTTGTCCTTTTTTGTTTTCTAAATCTGAATGACGCTTGAGTTAATAGCACTGAATGTCAGTGTGTGCACTGATGTTTTTAAGTTTCATAGTTTCATTGCCCATTAACCTTTTTCATTTATACAGCAGACTGAGAAGGAAGATGAATTGTTGAGCTATCTATTTAGGGGTGAAAATACTAGAAACCTTTTAACACTTTGTGTCTTCTTGGGAAATTTTCCCAGAAGAATCCCAGAGGATTTGTTTTGTTTTGATCTGTTCTTTCCAGATAACTGTAATAATTGATTTAAGTTTTAATCTGTTACAGAGAAAAACACTAACACTTTATAGACAAATGATAGACAAATGGCATATACTCAAATATTTATAGCTGTTTAATGGCATTTTATAGACATTTATTTGGGTTTTGTTCTTTTTATTTTTAATTAAGGGAGTAGTGGGGTAGATGTGAGTTCATTGTGGCATTCAGCTTATATTTGCTTGGCTTTTTCATGGTCGGTGACACCCTAATTCCTAGCATGATAAATAGTAACCCTTTGTGCTTGATTTGTTTAACTTATTTGAGTTGTTTTCAAAATGCATTATTTTTAATTTTAAAAAAATCAGCTAAGCTTGTGTATGGTTAAGTTTTTGTTTTGTTCTGTTTGATTTTGTTCTTTTAGGGAAAAAATCCTATAAAATGGCTATTAAATTTTTGGCCAATGACAATGAGATTTTCTTAATATTACTTGAATTATTTACCTCTTAATTCTTAGAGTATGTGGTTTTGTTGTTCTGTAGTGTCTTACTAAAATATTCATTTTTTTACAGTGTATTGCAAGTTCCACTGCATTACATGCAAATATGATTCACTCATACCTAGCTGTTTGTGGATTCAAACTCATAAATGAACCATTTTCAAGTTGTTAATAGTGTACTGACATCTTTCTGTGTTTTCTGATATTTACAGATTCGAGTGGTGAATGCATTTCGTAGTTCTTTATATGAAGGGTTAGAAAAACCGGAATCAAGAAGTTCGATTCACAACTTTATGACACATCCTGAGTTTAGGATAGAAGATTCCGAGCCTCATATCCCCCTTATTGATGACACTGATGCTGAAGATGATGCTCCTACAAAACGTAACTCCAGTCCTCCACCCTCTCCCAACAAAAATAACAATGCTGTTGACAGTGGAATTCACCTTACAATAGAAATGAACAAGTCTGCTACCTCTTCATCCCCAGGAAGCCCACTACATAGTTTGGAAACATCACTCTGATTGTAAGCTGAATGTTAACACACTAGCTGCATTGTAAAGAAACAAATCGAAACTGGGTCTTTTCACATATTGTGATGGACAAGCTAGTATTCTTGTCTTTGGACTTCAACAGAAGACACACTTGTACGAATGTAGATTTATTTTTTTAAAAAAAAAAAGCAAAGCTTTCTGCCAGACTGAGGGTGCTTTTTGGGGGGTGGGAGAAATGAACTGACAGATAAACAGTAACTCAGCGTAAGTGACCCGTGGATCATCAGTAGAACCCAAGCATGGTCCTGAACAGTGTATTAGCAGAGCTTTAGTTTATCTCAGTCCTGGATGGGAGAGAGGGAGGAGTAAAACTGGGCAAGACAAAGAGCCCTGGATCGTTGAATTGATACTTTAATTTCTGCTGTTGGCTGTTAATAATTTGGATTATTTATGTTTATAAATGATACAGATCTGTTTACAAGGTTTGTAGATACTTTTTTTGTTCCTGTTCATAGATGGGAAGCTTCCTTATAACTGATGCAGAGAAAAATTAGTCCTTCAAATACTGCTGTATTTTCAGGAAAAAAAAAAAAAGGGG
>NW_016830492.1:12455-33730 GCF_001698545.2 Rhinopithecus bieti
TGTTTCTATTGAAACTGTACTAAATTTTTGCCTACAATTTACCTTGTTAAATATTGTAGATAAATTGCTAATACTAATAGCCAAATAGATAACACTAATGCTTTGTTTAAAAAAAATGAAAAGACAAAACAAAAAAACATGAGCAGTGGTGTTCTAAATGAAGTTATGACATCTGTCCTAATGAGTTTCTTAAATACATTTACTACTTAATGGTTTTGAAGCAACTGTTTAATTTTTAAAATTTTTGAAAACTTGCTAATAACCTTTTGTTCAGAATTTAGTAGATTGTTTAATGCAGGACATCAACTACATAATGAAAGATGCTTGAAATGCTTTTGTTATTTCAGGCAAATCAAATTAAATCAAACTATCAAACTACAAGAGAACCTTAGTCCTTTTGTTTTGTCTAAACATGTTAGTTCAGTGATGTCTTGGTGAACTGTGAGTGAACTGTATTGATTTTTCTAATCTTTAGAGACCTTCACACAGCATGAGGGCTGTTGGCATTTTGAAAAGGTTAATAAGTAGAAGCATACATGTTTTCCTTTTGTTTTGAAACTTGTTTGTAAACATAAATAAATATGCCCTTTTATTAAATAAATTCATGGCAATGTTTTTTTAAAAGACATTTCAGCATCTTTTCTCAATTCTACATATACAGTGCATCATTCTGTTCTCTTTGACCACAATTGGAATAAATTTCAAGATGGTAACAGCCCCATGAAGTACCGCTTTAATTCCTTGCTGGTAATCTAATAGAATCAGATTAAGAAAATTAACACAATTTTGCCATTTGACATACTCTTCATTGAATTTGGTTTGTCTAAAATAGTCTCACAGGTAAAAAAACATAATAATGACCACCATTGTCTTTGATACATTTATTTTAATTCTTAAGTGGCCAAATAACAGATTAGATAAAATGAGATTACATGAAAATGTAGATGCAATAATTGACCATATGCTAGAATGCCCACCTCTAAGCCCATTGGATTCTTTAGCTCTCTTTTTCTTTCCTTTGTCTACCTTCTTCCCTTTTTTGCCTCTGTCTTTACCCTTTAGAAACTGGCATGTGTTAGGGCCCAGATTTCACCAGATACACAATCCTCAAGCTGACATAAAGTTTACGAGGACTGCTACTATAACTGAGAGTGCTGACCCAGCAAAGAAACATTTAGTTGATGGTGCTTGATATTTTGGTGGGTGGGGAAATCTTTTCTCACCATCAAACCTTTGCAGTAATCCTCTGCAAGTCTCAGAAACACATTGGCTCTGTCAGCATTTGTAATTGTACATTTATTCATCAGGTATTTATAATGACTCATACTGTAAAAAAAAAGGTAGCATGATATGCTGGAAAGCATATTAGACTAGGAGTCAAGATCTGGTTTCTAGTCTTGGTTTTGCCATTAATGTGCTGCATGATCTTGGGAAAATCATTTACCCTAAATAAGGGTGGTGGACTATCTCAAAGAACCCTTTCAACTCTAAAAATTGACCCTATCAACTGGAGAGCCTACAAGGCATAGGGAATAGAGAAAAGGGAAATGTTTTCAGTTTTCTTTTTTATTTTGGTTATGCTTAAATATGAATGTAATTACCAAAAGATTTAGAAGTGCATGTGCTTTGGAGGATTTGTATTGAGCTTTTACAGTATTCATTTTTCAACTCAAGGCAATGGCTTTCTACACCAACTCTAATCCATAAACGGGTCTTATGACATCCATGAAGTAGTAGCAAGACATGCTTAGTGTGTATTTCTCTCTTTGAGACACTGTAATTTCTACCAGAAATTTCCAGAGCATTATGTAAGTAGAAAAAAATGCAAGCAAGCTGTTAAAGATCTTGGATCCCATTATAAAGTATGTATAGTTGAAATCTGTAATTCAATCACTTTTCTCTTTTATCCTCTAACCAAAAAATTGTTTAATTTTGCATCCCAAATGTTTTAATCTTTGTATATTTTTTAAAATCCTTTTCTCCTCATCATTGCCTTTTTTGTGGTTGTAAATAGACTTACTTGCACTTTGAAGATGAGTTACTCCTTGTCATCTTACAAATATGTGATATGGTAATTTTCATAACAGATGTCAGTTTTGAACCAAGAATTGGTGATTTGTTTATAAGAAAAAAAACTGGCTTCATTTCTGTGAAATTGCTCTTTGAAAATTTCTTTTTACACGTGTAAGCCAACTGAGATACCGTGATGGTGTTGATTTCTTTCAATGATGCTTACCATCTATTTTAGCCACTGAGCCTTTTATTATTTGTCTATTTGTAAAGTTTATTTGTCTTAACTCATTTAATAAATATACTGTTTATCTGTTTCTGAATGGGGACTGAACTTTTTGGATATTGATATTGGAAAATATTTTGGAATTTTTTCTACTTTAAATTTTAGAAATCTAATTGAAAATGCTATAATGTACTTGAAATGTTATGGTTGTGTTACAGTGAATCACTCTTCTAATAATATGCATGATCTTGCCTCTAAAATGAGAGTGGGTACATTGTCCCTACTCTCCTGCCCACTGTCCTCAACCCTTATAGCACAATAGATCATTTCTGCAGTCTGTGGGAATGTAATCTGCTGGTTTTAGTACAGATTAGTTTTTCACATTAGCTGTTAAGAGCTTGTTTTTATCTCATTTTCCATACTTGTCAATACCAGTTATCTGAACTCTATGGGAGAAATTAATGAAATTACTATTAGTTGTTTTTTATAATAAATTATTAATATAAACTAGCAACGTTGTTGAAATACTGAGTAAACTTTAAATGATGATGAATACCATCTTTTTCAGTTAGTATAAATCATTAGTAAATTATCGAGTATACTTAAGTACCATATTTGTGACATGAAAGATATTTTCCATTTTGTCAAATTGGGTTTATATAATGTATTAGACTTGAATTTTGAATTAAGTTCTCTTTGTAAAAATTAGCTGAGAAAGAAAGGGGAGTTTAAGCCTTTGCATGTTGACATTGTTCCTTCCCCATGCCTTCAAAATTGTGTCTTATTGCAGCTGCCTTCTTTCTTTAACCTGTGGTACTCTAAGACTCTTATACTCAAACCCCCATCAACTTTTATCTTTTTTAATTAGTCTGTTAACATTCATTTGTAGACCAAAATAAAAGATACTCTTAATAGCGTAATTACACCACCTCACTAAAAATTTGAAAAATAATCTTTCTTTTAGAATAAGTGTTTTTATACCATAAAGACTGTTTCATGTGGTCAGAAAACTGGTAGTTGTGTTTCTGTACTTTTCTCATCAGTATGTGTCACAAAGGAAATAACCAGACCAGGCACTGTGGCTCATGCCTGTAATCCTAGCACTTGGGGAGGCCAAGGCTGGACAATCATTTGAGACCATCCTGAGCAACAAAGCCAGATCCCCCTCCCAACAAAAATAAAAATAAAAAATTATCTAGTGGTGGTACCTGCAGGTAGTCGTAGCTACCAGAGTGGCTGAGGTGAGAGGATCTCTTGAACCCAAGAGTTTGAGGCTGCAGTGAGCTGTGATCACACCACTGCACTCTAGCCTGGGCAAGAGTGAGACCCTGTCTCAAAGAAAAAAAGGAAATTCGCTTTATGCAAATAGTTTCTTTTTCAACCAATTGATAGCTTTACCCCTTAAACTCGCCGTTGAGTTTGCTTTTATGCTTTACATCTAAGAACTGTTGATAACATTTTTCCTACTAAAGTATTTCAATAGCATGTTAAATCTGTATTCTGTTAGTTTAAGGTATCATTGTCGAATAGCATAATAATTGTTCCAAAGTAGGGAATCAAAGTTAAGAAAATGTGTGTGTGTGCTTATGCAGAATCAGTCTCTGGCACAACTTCCTTAACCACACTACATCCTAGGAAAACAAGTTCCCAAATCAGTAACACATAGTCTGGGTTTGGGTTCAGTGCAGGGAATCCCTAGGATTAAGGATTCATTTTTTCCAAATACATTTTCAGATCATTAGTTATAAGCACTGATACTTTTGTTAGCTATTAGGGACCTGTCACAACGTAAATTAGTATTTATGGAGTACTTGGTATGTACTAAGCACTTTACATGGATTATGTAAGCAACCTGGTAAACAGTCTGCCATTTTGCAGCAGGGAAATAGGCTTAAAGAGTTCAGGTAACTTGCTGTAGGTCACATGGCTAGGTAGTAGAGCTGGGATTCACACTTGAGGCAGACCATTTCAAGAGGCCAAACCAGTAGCCACTGGTCTTTACTGCAGGACTAGCATCTTGTTAACCTGAATCAGGGCCCAAATTTTTGAACAGTTAAAATTTTCTGCTTAACTCTTAAGCGTTTCCATTATTGCACTTTTCTGGTATCAAATGCTTCCGAGAAGATCTTAAGAATCTTCACAGCCTTCCTGGAGAATAGCTCAAAAGACTGAGGCAAAATCATCTATTAAGATGTATAATCCAAGCTTTCCTCATGATCAGACCTCCTCTAGCCAAAGAGTCAAAGATAAATTCGGTAGAATGGTGCTTTTAATAGCACATTTTGAATAGAGAATTTCATTATTTAGTGCTTTTAAGATGGGTATGTTTATTCAAAGTCTTAGAGATATTCCAATAATTTAACCTGTTGCTTTGTTTCCTAGTTTGGAATGAAAATAAATGTAACATTAGTGAGACACTCTGCATGTCTGCATTTTTTGGTTTTGAAACTTGTGAGACTAAATAGGGTGTTTTACTTTCAATTAACTTTTTATTTTGTGAAGAATTATTTTGTCCTTAAACAATATTTTCCTTTTTTTTTTTTTTTTTTTTTTTGAGATGGAGTCTCACTCCGCCGCCAAGCTAGAGTGCAGTGGCATAATAGCTCACTGCAATCTCCTCCTCCTGTGTTCAAGCAATTCCCCTACCTCAGTTTCCCAAGTAGCTGGGACTACAAGTGTGCACTACCATGCCCGGCTAATTTTTTGTATATTAGTAAAGACAGGGTTTCACCATGTTGGCCAGGATGGTCTCTATCTCCTGACCTCTCCGCCCACCTCGGCCTCCCAAAATGCTGGGATTACAGGCATGAGCCACCACACCTGGCCAATGAAAATTCTTAATGCTGTAATATTGAGCCCTGTTGCACATGGGATTTTAAATGATCCGTTTTAAAATAAGAAAATTGTAGCCATTTTAAACTACTGTCTTGATACCATTTTATATTAATATTATTTGCTTTATAAATGGTTCCCCTTGGTCTGTAAAAATTAGGTGCTGATGTTTATAATCTTAAAGATATCTTTGTTAAGAAAAGGTATCTTAAAACATTTTCCTGGAGCGGAGGTGGGCAAAGTGGTGATTTGGGAAGGTTTTGGGTGTGTCGGATGGATTGGTGATTGATGAGACTGAGGGTAGGGATATAAACAGAACAGTTAAAACATTGAGTTGTACAGGCCTGGGGTACAGAGGGAATAGACTAGGATAGTAACAGCAAAATTAAAGGGAACAGAAAAGAATGTGCACTTGAAAGCATAGAGGAAATATTTGTAGCAAAACAGGAAACCTAGTTGATGGCATTTCAAGGCATCATCTACTTTTGGATTTGTTAGCTACTTATGTGTAGAATGAAAGAACATTTAATTAGGTGACCCCTTAATTGGCAGAATGATTGGATTAACTATAAGTCTGGCGGTAGTTTTAAAGCATTGTTTGCAGATCTGTCTTGTTCATGTCTTTCAGATTTTCTGTGAAACAGTTGTTTCAATAAGGAAGTAGAAGGAAAGCTCGTCACTCTTGGGCAGCATTAAGCTGGGAAGGGTTGAGAATAAACTAGATGACAAAATCAGGAGTCAAACTGATAAGTGATGAGATGACTAAAACTATAGTTTAATATAGACAGATGTAAAATCCTGCTCTTTGGGACCTAAAGTCAGAAACGAAATGACAAGAGAAGGCAGATGCCTCCTTAAATGTGGGAAAACTATAGGTTTGGTTGACAAAATGGAAAAGGTGCATTCTAGAGTCCAGAATCCTGGCCTTGAGGGACATATGAAGGTTTGGAATAAATGCAATAAGCAATGTTCCTGAAAAGAAGAAGAGACAAAGGCTAGTTTGAGCATCAGTGAGGAAAACCAGGACATGAGTATACATTTTGGTCACCAACAAGACAGATACACTAAAGCTGAGAACAGGTATGAAGTTGAAGGTGGCTCAGGTTTAGGTACCAAGGTAACATAACCTAAAGAAAGCAAAGCCATTCAGGTCAGTCACAGCAGGAGCAAGGTGACCAACTCAAACAAATACCTCCAAGAAGCTATGAATGGCTCTTCATTTGCTCCTTAACAACTCTAACCTCACATAGTTGTCACTTGCCTCTCTTTTTCCATTGCTATGAGTACATTATGTGCTCATGTGTTCTCCCTGGCCCTGTAAATTCCTCGAGGCCTCTTTTGTACTTCTCTCTCTTCACAGTGCTTGCACCACCCTGCCTCTCCTTCCTCAACACAACAGACGTGTAAAAGAAAGTGCTGTTTATTTTCCGAGGAAAATCACTTCTCTGGGAGAGGGCGTTAAGGCTCAAAGAGTGAATCTCTGAGGCAGTATTTTTTCCTAGCAGTTCACCAGAACTGGGTTCTAAATGGTTCCAACTCTTAAACCAACTTTTAATATCTTGAGTCCTCAGTTTCCTCAACAGGAGTATGAGTATTGCAATTTCTGCCCTGCTTTAGAAGTTGAGATGAACTTGAAAATGTGAAAGCACTTTTAACAATTATAAAGCACAGTACAAGGTAAGCCTATTGACTGAGCAACTGAAACCTGTGAAGAACTGTTCCTGCCTCCTCTAAGAAATTTGGCTTAAATAAAAAATTTCAGAGTTGAAAAAGACCCTTAAGTCCCGGCTGGGTCATAAATACCCAGGCATTATACAGGTTACCCTGGAGATTCATCTCATTAGAATAATAGTGTTTGCATCCATTTCAATTTTTTCTGTTTTTAGTCAATTTTCCCTTGTAAAAAGAAGAAGCAGCTTGCTTTCCTCTGGGTGGTAAATGAGGGTGCTAGTGATCCAGTCATACAGTTTTTTATTATTTATTATTTAGCTGAACACTAGAGCTGCTCTGATGGTTTGAAACCATTACCAAGTTTAATTGCTCTTTTTGTTCCCAGTCATATCTTTATTCCCATAATAAACCATAGGATAGATCAGTACTTCCCAAACTTTGCTGTACATTGGCGTCACTTGGGAGAACTTTAAAACATACTGGTGCCAGGCTCCCAGCTCAAGCATTGTAGTCTAGGGTGTGGCCTGAGTGAGCACTGACACTTAAAAAATTCCCAAATGATTCTAATATGCAGCCACACTTTGGGAACTACTGAGTAAAACAGAGGGAAGCATTGAGAACCACAATAATGAAATGCAAGAAGTTAATGAGCATAAAAGAGAAAGTATATAGGTGAGTATATTAAACTTAGGTTTTTGTTCTTTTTAGACAGGTTACAGTCCTAGCTCACTGCAGCCTCGAACTTCTGAGCTCAGGTGTTCCTCCTGCCTCAGCCTCCTGAGTAGCTAGGACTGTAGAGGCATGCCACCACACCCAGCCAACTTTTTTTTTTTTTTACTTTTTGTAGAGAGGGAGCCTCACTATGTTGCCTAGACTGTTCTCAAACTCCTGGCCTCAAACAATCCTCTCATCTCAGCCTCCTGAAGTCTGGGATTACAAGTGAGCTGCTACGCCCAGCCAAGCTTAATTTTTTTGTTGTTGTTTTGTTTTGTTTACTGTTATTAAAAACCTGAATTCTTGGTGGAAGTTTACTTATACCAGGTTGAAAACGTCTTTATCTCATTTTTAAAAATGTTCCACCATGTTGTCCAGGCTGGTCTTTAATTCCTGAACTCACACAATCTGCCCACCTCAGCCTCCCAAAGTGCTAGGATTACAGGTGTGAGCCACTACGCCCGGCCCAGGTAGCTCTTAATTACAGTGGGATGGCAGGCTTGCATACCAAGTCTATCCCTGGTAAACTGGGACATATGGGCACCCCACGAGGATGTTCTATGTTCTTGAAGGACAGTTGTAGAAACTGGAGATGTTGAGCAAGGAAGAGAAGATGGGAATGGAGTTTGGGGGCTGAGGGACTTGCAAGCTGCCTTTATATATCTGAAAATCTCTGCAAAGAACTGGTTTGATAGGATTTTAAAGTTGTTTTTTTTTTTTTTTTTTTTTTTTTTTTTTTTTTTTTTTTTTTTTTTTGAGACGAAGTCTTGCTCTTGTCCCTCAGGCGGAGTACAATGGCACGATCTCGGCTTACTGCAACCTCCGCCTCTCGGGTTCAAGCGATTCTCCTCCCTCAGCCTCCCAAGTAGCTGGGATTATAGGTGCCTGCCACCACACCCGGCTAATTTTTGTAGTTTTAGTAGAGACGGGGTTTCACCATGTTGGCCAGGATGGTCTCGAACTCCTGACCTCAGGTGATCCGTCCGCCTTGGCCTCACAAAGTGCTGGGATTACAGGCGTGAGAAACTGCACGTGGCCAGGATTTTAAAACTTAAGAGTGACTGGACCAAGTCATTTCTGGTATACCATTTCAGATACAGCGAAATGGTCATGAGTTCGGTGGTTGAACAAATCCTAGATGATACTAACTAGCTGTGTGGTCACAGGCAACTTTAACTTCTTTATTACAAGAGAGGGGTAGAGTTATAATGACTTACTGAGGTAAAATACAAAAGCAAGTGACCCAGAATAGGGGCTTAATAAGTCAGTTTGTGCACTGTAACTATAATTGGATATGGTACAGACCACTTGGGTATGCTATGGGATCTTTTAGGGGTTAACTGGATGGCTGGAGCCAATATTTTTTGACCAATTTGACTTAGAAATTGTTCTTACAGACAACAACAAAAAATCAACTAGCAATTTTTCCCAGGCACAAGGTGATTTTATATAAACATCTAATTTTAAAGGTGTATACTCTTAAATATAAATACTTTAAATATTCATCATAAAATCTGACATTTTCCTGCCAAGTGATACATGCTGTTTACTTTCAACTGTGCCAAAAAGTACAATATATTAGAAATAAACTTAAAGCATATTGCCTGATTTTGAAGCTGTATCTATAAATATAGGCTAGATGGCTTTGGTCACAGGCAGGCAGATCACCTGAAGTCAGGAGTTCAAGACCAGCCTGGACAACATGGTGAAACCCCGTCTCTACTGAAAATACAAAAATTAGCCAGGCATGATGGCACCCACCTGTAATCCCAGCCACTTGAGAGGCTGAGGCAGGAGAATCGCTTGAACCTGCGAGGCAGAGGTTGCAGGGAACCAAGATCAAGCCACTGCACTCCAGCCAGGGCAACAGAGTGAGAAACTGTCTCAAAAAAAAAAAAAAAAAAAAAAAAAAAAAAAAAAAAAAAAAAAACTTTGATGAAGTATTGCTAGCAAGTTATTTAATATGTGCTGGCCCTAGTACAATGAGGGGGGTGAAGTGAATCAGGTATTGTAAACTGGTAGCATGTGAGCTCTATCTAATCCATAGATGTGCTTGGCTTGGCCAGAAATGGTAATGACTCACAAGGTTTTTGTTTGTTTGTTTGTTTTATTTTATGTTTTTCATTGTTTGCCTACATTGAAAATTGGATTTCACCAAAAACATCCACATGTTTTGGCATCTGGCAGCATTAGGCCTTCATTCCCATATGGTAACAATAACCTAGTGCTTTTCCTACCCTCCAGTTTGCCACTGTCCCCAGCACTCCCTCTGGTCTCTGTGCCACTGTAATTTATCAGTATTGGTGGCCATTATTGTTTCGGTAATGGTAGAACTAAGAGGAAAGTGAAATATTTTTTTGCTATCAAGTGTGAAATAAGGAAACATTTATAAGGATTTACTTTAAAGAGAAATTCTCGTCACTCTGGTCATCTTCACTCATATTTTACCTGCCTGACCCCATAGGCATTTATATGGAAACTGTAACCTCTTGTAAAATTTTAGAGCCATAAGGAACCAGCACTTTGGACCAGACAGTCATACTTTTCCTGGTATAGATGAATGAGTTAAGACTAATTATGCCTTTCCTGGTATAGATGAGTGAGTTAAGATTTCTGAGAAATTATGACTTGCCCAAGATCCTAGTTAAAAATAAAGTTAGGGCTGAATCTAGATGGTAGAATGTTGTCTTTATATTAGATATTTAGAACTTTTATTTTTTACCTTTATTTTTAAATAATGAAAATTAGTATAAATTCTCTTTAGAGTAAACAAACCTTCCAACAACTCTCCACTCCACAAAATATATATGTAACTCATGGCTTTCTAAAAGCAGATTTTTAGCACTTTCTGACAATTTCAAGAAACTTTTTAGCTTAATAAGCTTTAGTTTTGCCACAGTGTTTGTAGCAAATTTATTTAAAGAGACCATGTGAAAAGTATTGAATTTTGTGTTACTGGTTTTCCTTTTCTCAAAACTGAAGAACCTGGGCAGATCTTGTCCATTGAAAGCCACACAACCCTTGACCCTTGGATCTGGAGATTTCTGGAAGTCGTAAATTTGGTTTGGTCTGTCAGGAAAAGACTTCGCAGTGGCTCTCAATTGCCTGTGGAACTGGAAAACCCACAAATAATAAATTCACTTTTATAGATAATTTCAGTCTTCTCCAAAATTACTTAATGCAAATAACAAATGAACAAATTATTTTGTTTTTGTGCTTTTTTTCTTCCCCTCTCTGGTTTCTGGAAAGGGAAACAGTCCAAATAAGTTGGAAAGCAGATAACATGGGTAATTCACAATTGGATCTATACTAATTTAGTCATTATTAGTATGTATAAAAATGTAAAGCTCTTTTGAGGCCAGGTGCACTGGCTCAGACCTGTAATCCCAACACTTTGGGAGGCTGAAGCAGGCAGATCACCTGAGGTCAGGAGTTCAAAATCAGCCTGATCAACATGGAGAAAGCCCGCCTCTACTAAAAATACAAAAATTAGCTGGGTATGGTGGTGTGTGCCTGTAATCCCAGCTACTCGGGAGGCTGAGGCAGGAGAGGTGCTTGAATCCGAGAGGCAAAGGTTGCAGTGAGTCGAGACCACGCCACTGCACTCCAGTCTGGGCAAAAGAGTGAGACTCTGTCTCAAAAATAAAATAAGATAAAGCTCTTTTGAGACTTACCATGAGACTAATTGAATTCATTTTAAAATAGACCCAAAAGGAATTATAGCTAATAGCTTTACTTTAAAACATCTTAGCTTTTACACTTTCTCTTTTGAAACACTGCTTTCAGCATTGAATTGTAAACCACTTTATATGGGAGATTTTGTGTTATATTTGTTATGAAACATTCCCAAATATAAATATCTGGTTTTTATTTCAGATTATAATAATAATCTATGCTCTCTATTAAGTTGGCAAGTATATAATGACAAAGAAAATTACCATTAAGCGTATCACACAGACTTAAAATTTTCGTGTATATATTTGGAAGCTTGTGTTCTGTGTGTGAATACCATCATTCATGTCTAGCCAAACCATTGGAACTGTAGACAGCTGGGGTTTTAGATACATACCATTCAGCTGATGGATTTAGGAATGGCCCACTGCAATTTAAATTGCAAGGTGGGACAAGAAACACTTTTTTAAAAAAAGTTTGCATATATGAAGGTATGAGGCATGGGCCATCAATCACTGACCAGGCTGGCTGAGAGGAAGAGAGCAAAGGATCTTGGTTCACAATGAGGCTGTCCGTGAGAAAGAAAGAAGTGAGAGTGAAAATGCTGTGTGACTAACATCCTCAGCAACTGTATGAGAAGTCCGCCTCCTTTCCAAAAGGGCTATAAAATGAAACATAATAAGCATGAAACATAATAAGCAGTGGCCCAAGTCACTCTTCTGTGAGACCCCCATAAGTGGAAAGAAGGACGTAAATGGAGAAGCCATTTCATCAGAGAGAGGGAGATGATGTAGGCTAAACAGGAAACGCATCAAATGACAATAGACCCAAGGGGCAAGTGTGGAAGACCCAAGCTGAGTGACAATGGCAAGGCAGTGTTGTAGTAACAAGCAGCCTTGTTACTCTAATAACTCAAAGTGATGCTTTGGATTCTGTTTCAGAAACCATTGCACGTCTCCCCTATGCAGGGACTATGCTAGGCAGAAGGGAAGCCAAAATGAAAAAGAATCCCCGATATCTGAGACTGATACAGGAACAATTATAATACCACACTAAGGGCAATAATGATGCCAAACAGGGTATGTTGGAGGGTTAACTTCAACAAGCATGGGGACCCAGGGATAAAGAATATCTAACAAAGTCCACGGGCAAGAACAGAGATGGATGAGGTTTTGCCATATGGGAGAAATGGTGACAGTTCAGACTGAAAACAGCTGGTACAATGAAGCAGGAGAGATAATGATATTTCTTCATCATCTACAAACTCATAAGGTAAGCAGTAGAGCTGAATTCCCTACTCTTTCAGATTTATTGATTTACAGCTGTTTAAAATATAGTAAAAATCTCTCTAACATAAGATAATGAGAAAGCCTTATCTCATTAACCAGATTCTTGGAGATAAGGGATTATATTGCTTTTAGATATGTAAATGTCATTTAAACACAGAGAGTAGCTGTGTTTGATACTAAGAGTTTTGGAAACTGACAATGAAACATTTCTTATAAATGGGTGCTTTTGACATGTTTTCTAGCATTTAAACCTTTCCCCTTACAATCTTGATTATGCCGTAAATTTGCTAAGTTAACTTTCCTTTTGCTTTCATCTAAAGCAAAGTAAATCCTGAAAATAAATAAAGTAGTGTGCTATTTTGTGCAAAATAATACTGATAACATTTTGGTTAGCAAAATGAAATAATATACCTGAAATAAATAATGTACCTAGTAAATCTGTACTCATGGGTCGATTTGATGACAGAAAGGAAAAGAAAGCTTAAAGATAAATATCTCTAAAGTTACACTTTCAATGCCATCTGTACAAACTTCATGTCAAGATCTAACAGAAAAAAAAAAACTGTCTTATGCCAACACAACTAATTCCATGAAGTTTGGATCATCACAAAACTCAAATTGTTTTATGATTTATTTTGTCTGTGTCTTTTAACTGTACAGTACATTTTACTGTATATACAGTTTTATGGAATGTGGAGGCAGCATCTGATTTAATATTTTCTATTCAGACTGTTTACTTTGTAGTCAAACATTCTTCAAAAACATTTTAGTCTCCCCTCCCCTCACCCACTCTGATTTTCCAGAGTAGGCTGTCAGTTCCTATTTAGAAAGGTTAATTGAGACCTGGAGTCTCAAAGCCTCTGATACAGAAGCAACTTTTGCTGTCCTTAACAGATTTCTTTGAATTTGCTGCCAGGTCTGATTCTACATGTAAATATTTAAATGAGTTAGTAAAAAAAAAAAAAGAGTGGTGAAGCAAGGATACCATAAAGTAATTTATGACATGAGAAAATGAACTTTCATTTCCACATACTTCTTTTTGCAAACTTCTTGGTTATTGTCAAATTTGCAGATGTCTTTCTTACTGCTCTTCATTAAACTTTCACCCTCCTGTGGAATTGCTGAGTCAACCAGGAGATAATGCAACACATTTGCAGGAGCCCATTCTGTTTTAATTATCTCCCCTTAATGTCACCAAGGAGGTGGGGTTGAGAAGGCCTTTTGCTGTGACCCTTAACTCTTGAAAAGTGAGCATCTTCTTATGAGAGCTTTGAGCAGCTTCGAGCAGTTCACTTCGGACTGCTGACATGTTTGTTTTTTACCTCTCCAAAAAGCAGAGCCTGCTTTGGAATGCAGTGGAAATAACCCACCACAGAAGAAATAGTCTGTAAACCGAAGAACTTGCTGTGAATGTTGGCTTTTTGCCACAGCCTCCTGCAGGGAAGGAAGAAACCTTGTCTCTTTCCACCACCTCACTTCCTCTTTCCAGCCAGAGGACACCCACCAAATTTAGACAAGAGGAAGGTCCTGAGAGGAGAGCCAGGCTCTGCACTTACTGGTCTGTGCCTGAACTGTCCAATTGGAATATAATGTGAGCCACATGAGTAATTTTTTTATTTTCTAGTGACTGCATTAAAAAAGTAAAAAGACACAGATGAAATTAATAATATATTTTAACCCATCATATCCAAAACATTGCAATTTCAACATGCAATCAATAGGAAATTTAACAAGATATTTTTGCATTCTTTTTTAACAGAGTCTTCAAACTCAAGGTGTTTATTTTACACTTACAGCGTATCTCTATTCAGACATTAAATTTTCATTGGAAAGACATGTTTGGTTATTTAATTTTCATAAAATTAACAGCTGAAAGGATAGATTCACAAGTTGTTCCAAGTATACTAAAAATTGCTTTTTAATAACTGACCAAGTGTCAGTTTTTTTAAATAAATTGAAATGAAGTAAAATAAAAAAAAAAAAATTCTTAGGTCCATAGCCACATTTAAAGGGTTCAATTGCCACATGTGGCTGGTGGTTACCATATCGACAGCAGAGAATCATAAACTTGCGAGTTAACGTGTGATCCACAAAATGGCAGCATCAGCATCACCCAGGATGTTACTAAAAAGGCAGAATCTCGGGCCTCACTCCAGATCTACGGAATTGGAATCTACATTTTAAGAAGACCAGCAGGTGATCTGTATGCAAAATGGAGTTGGGCAACACGGATCTATTTAACACATCAGGAAAATTAGTATTATCACATCCTTTTTACAGATGAGTAGATTGAGGCTCAGCAAAGTTGCATAATGTGCTGAAAATCACAGAGCTAATAAGTGAGGGAGCTGAAATTCAAACAAAACCTTGCCCATTTTTAAGCCTACACTCTCTAATATTTACCACGTTCTTTCTAATAGTTGTCTCCTAAAGCATGGAACATGATACTACTGATGGTATGAAAGTTAATTCTAAATTGTGCCCAGAGAGCATTTTTAAAAGCACTAAAATACAAAGTTTAAAAATGTGTCCCTTTTCCATCCTTTTTTAGTTTAGAAAACTAGAAAGTAAAGTCAAGGATAATATCGCTGCGTGCCACCACTATGTTTTCAATCCCTAACACTTGCTGAAAGTGCGCTCCAGTCTCAGAACCTTTGGCAAAGCATCTGGCTAAGTCTTTCTAGCTTTAGTTCCTTTCATTGAAATTATTCTTACTTTTACCTGCTATTTATGGCAAATGATACTGGCTTTTCGTTTATAGGCTGATACATAAAGTAGATGTATTTAAGAGAGAGTAGTTGTAAATGTGCCTACAGATGGCACACAGATATGGCCACATGAAAGGAGGCCTGGGAATGACTGAGGTGTGGGAAACAATGCCCTGAAGGAAGCTGCCTCACCCCAGAGACAGAGTCACCAGCTGTTCAAGCCCTAGAGAAGACTGAAGCACCCAGAGTATTGTGAACTTTTGTTGAGAGTCAGCTGAACTTCTCTCCCAACGCCAGTGCCCCCATCACAGTGCCCCTTCAAAGCAATTAACAATCATTATAATTGTGTGTGTACGTGTGTGTGTGTGTGTGTGTGTGTGTGTGTGTGGTGGATGCTAATTGTATTTGTTTGCTTGTCTGGTTGCCGATACGGTTTGGCTGTGTCCTGACCCAAATCTCTTCTTGAATTGTAGTTCCCATAATCCCCACATGTCGTGGGAGAGACCTGGTGGGAAGTAATTGCATCATGGGGGCAGTTACCCTCGTTGCTGTTCTTGTGACAGTGAGTGGATTCTCACGAGATCTGATGGTTTTGTAATGGGCTGTTCTCCCTTTGCCTCAGCACTTCTGTCTCCTGCCACCATGTGAAGAGGGTATGTTTGCTTCCCCTTCAGTCATAATTATAAATTACCTGAGGCCCCCCCAGCAATGCAGAACTGTGAGTCAATTAAACCTTTTTCTGTTATACATTACCAAGTCTCAGGTATTTCTTCACAGCAGCGTGAGAACGTACTAATACAGTTAGTTGCCCAGCATTTTCTACATCCCAGCACAGAAAAGCAAAAAGTCAGATCCCTAATCTCAACACAACAGTAAGGCTATGGGCTTAAGACATAAGCCCAGACAATTGGACACTGCCGCTGGTTGATGAATATAGAGCAAGTGCTTTAAAGGGGCAAGGGCAGCTTAAAGTTCATATGGCCATGGTGGAGACAGCACAGTGGCTGCATTAATGTCCTATGGTGGCAGTGATTTCAGTGGCAGGATTCCAGCAAGGGCAACAGGAATGCCCTGACCAGGTCTGGGCTCAGGGGCCCACACCCTCTTAGTAATGCTCCATTTTCTAGGTTCAATTGCTCTGTGGTTTCCACAGTATCTGTGAGTACACAGCAATATTCTGAAACTACTTCCCCCAGAGGTAACCAAAGTTGGTTTCTGTCTTTTGCAATTAAAAACCTGTACTGTTAGAGTGGGGTTCTTTGATTGTCCACCTACCCCACTAGACTACCAGCCCGCATGAAAGTGGAGTTTATATCCACTTGCTCACATTGCATAAGCCCCCAGGACCTGTTCCATGGCTTCAAACATAGTTATTGCTCAATAATTATTTGCTGAATGAATGAATGAATGGGTGTTGAGCATATAGGACATGCCAATAAACACTTGAGGAATATTGAAAAGTGACACTTTTACTTTCTCAAAACAAACTAAGCATATTCTATGATTAAAAAGATTCTGCCTATGAAAATTTTAACCTAAAAGATAAATGAATAATACCTAAATTAAAAGTACCCTTTATTCACAAATTGATTCACTCAAAATTCCATCGCTGATTTTTCTAGGGTTAAGTTTTGTTTTCTAATTATAAACTATTAGAAGAGCTTAAACAGAACAGAACATAAAGTTAAAAGCTAGATTTTATGCAGTGAATATGTAATACTTTCAAAATTAAAGGAAAAAATTTATTTGAAAAATAATATTCAGAGTCATTGGTAACACAACATGGTTCAGCCATGAAGATCACACATATCTGAAATGAAAACATCAATCCAGAATTGTCAAAAATTAGCATGTGGCTCGCTAAATTGCAAAACGGTGCTAAGCAGTTTGCCAACATTATTAAGCCTCAAAACAACCTAGGAGTTAACCCCCCCTCCTTTTTTTTTTTTTTTTTTTTTTTGCCCTTCTCTAGAAGAGGTAACTAAGGCATAGAAGAGACTCTAAGTGATTTGCATTTACTGCACAAAGAACATTTATTACCTTGTCTAAATTTTGTGAATATTGTTGGTGAGGTGGGTATTTCTTTCTTCCCACTCCAAGCTTATCTCCTTTTCCTATGAAGTTTTCAGCTCAAGGGAGTAGGAACTAGTTATCTGATTGGTATATTCAATAAGCTGAATTTTACTAGTAGGCAGGATCACTCGGGGTAAAAGTTAGCCCTCATGTATGACACTCTTCTTTTTGGCCACCAAAACATTCTATTCAAAGTTCCTACAAACTTCACTGGACCATTCTTTCACCCCCTTAATATGTCCTCAGTATCCTTCCTACTCAGCTTAGTCATTATAATCTCTCCCTTGCTTACATCCTTATCTCCATTACCTACATCTTGTTTCATCTACCCTGGTTAAATCTACCTCTCTGCCTACCCAGCACCAGCCCTTGAAGGTGGTTAGAGAAAAGCACAGCCATGCTGACTAACCTCACTTTGACCCTCAGGTAGCCCCATGATGCTGCCAGGAGTTCATACTGTATGTCCCTCATGCATTCACTCTCCCACCCTATATATAAGGTGGGAGAGTGAATATAATATAAATATTATATATTAAATATATACAAAATATTAATATATAATATAATATATTATATATCAAATATATATAAAATATTAATATATAATATAAATATTATATATTAAATATAAGGTGCCTATTTGACAGCCTTTTCTCATTCCTCAAACCTCCAATACACCCCACATTCTCATTCTCAGCTACTGACCTTGTTTCCTACTTCACTGAAAAATTGAGTCAATCAGAAGAGAATTTTAGCGAATCCCACCACCACATCGACTCACCAGCATCTGCACCCACACACTCTGCCTTCCAACTGGCATCACAGGACTTGCCATGGGCTCCTAACCAACCATCCCTTGAGCACCAGATCCCAGGACCCCTCACCTATGCAAGGACGATTTGCCACCTCCCTCCTAAATCATCAGCCTTTTCCTTTTTGCTGGCTTATTCCCATGGGCATGTAAACCTCTTGAACTCATTTCACCCCCATCCCACAAGTCACCACATGATTGTTTTACTCCTTTTCGCAGCAGAATTCCTCAGAGATTTCTATCACCAGTTCCTCTCCTCACATTCTCTCTTAAAACCACTACACTCAGCCTTTTGCCCCTATGATTCCTCTTAAATTGCTCTTGTTAAGAATATCAATGACCTCCACACTATCTAATCCAATGCTCGTATTCCCAGTCCTCCTCTTAGTAAATCAAACAACATCATCAGACCGTGGATGACTCCTCCCTAAGACTCTTTCTTCACTTGCTCCCCGTACACCACACCCTCTTGATTCTCAACGTATTTTCTTGGTTACTTTCTCTCAGTCTCTTTTGAAGGTTCCCTTTTCTTTATCTTGAAGGATAAGTCCTTGATTCTGGTCTCTATCTTTACTTCCTTCCTTGGTGATCTCATTATGACCTTAAATCTTTATGCAATCACATCTATTTCGAGCCACCTTTCCTGAACTCGAGATAGGTGTACCTGTGGCTTGACTGACATCTCTACTTGGATGTCTAATAGATGCCTGGAAAGCAACATTTCCACAAATAAGCTCCTGATCTTTCCCCTGTCCATACTCTTCTTCAACTCAATTAATGGCAACTTCATTTTTTTATTTCCTACGCCAAACTTTGAAGTCATCCTTGATTTCCCTTTTCTCTTAGTACCCCATCTCTAATCCAGCAGGAAATTAGCTCCAGCTTCAGAAGATGGTCAGAATCCAACTACTTTCATACCACCTCCCATGCTATCACCCTGTCCTAAGCTGCCATCACCTCTGTGTAGATTGCTGCAGTGGCATCCTAACTGGTTTCCCTCCTTCTGCCCTTGTCCCCTGAAGTCAATTCTGAGCAGAGTAGCAACAGTGACTGTGTTAGGTCTCTCTAGAGGGACAGAACTAATTAAATATATATATGTGAGTTTATTAAGTATTAATACTCACCAGGTCCCACAATAGGCCATCTGCAGGCTGAGGAGCAAGGAGAGCCAGTTGAGTTCCAAAACTGAAAAACTTGGAGTCTGATGTTTGGCAGCAGGAAGCATCCAGCACGGGAGAAAGACGTAGATGGGGGCTAGGCCAGTCACTTTTTTCACATTTTTCTCCCTGCTTTTATTCTAGCCTCGCTGGCAGCTGATTAGATTGTGCCCACCCAGATTGAGGGGAGATCTGCCTCCCCCAGCCCACTGACTCAAACGTTAAATCTTCTTTGGCAACACCCACACAGACACACCTAGGAGCAATGCTTTGTGTCCTTCAATTCAATCAAGTTGACGCTCAGTATTAACCATCACAGTGACCATTTCAGAATATGCAATATAATTAAAATATAAATCAGATCACAAATCTTTCTCTCCATACCCTGCAATGACTAGTTAAACTTCACCGTGTCCTTTGGACTCCATATAATCTGCCCTCTTTACCTCTCCATCCTCATCATCTATGACTCTTCACATCAGGCCTTCTTCATTAGCTACAGTGGCCCCTTTGCTGTTCCCTAAAAACATCAGGTATGGTCTCACTGTAAGATCTTAGCTTAACTGTTACCTCTGTCTGAAACACTCCTCGTACAGATAGCCACATGGCTGGCTTCCTCACTTCCTCTAAGCCTTTGCTCAAATTTCACCTTCTCACTAAGATACTCAGACCACCTGTGACAGCTTGTGTTTTCAAAATACCCATACCAGTATCTCGTATCTGTGTCTATTCATCAAAGGTCATCTTCCCATTCCCCTATTAAGAGATGGAGTCTGTGTCCCTTCCCTCTTGAAACTGGGTGAACTTTTGTGACTCTCTCAACCAGAAGTCACACTATGTGATGAGGCCAGGTCATAAAAGACAATTCAGGCCAGGCACGGTGGCTCATGCCTGTAATCCCAGCACTTTGGGAGGCCGAGACGGGCGGATCACGAGGTCAGGAGATCGAAACCATCCTGGCTAACACAGTGAAACCCTGTCTCTACTAAAAAATACAAAAAACTAGCCAGATGAGGTGGCGGGCACCTGTAGTCCCAGCTACTCGAGAGGCTGAGGCAGGAGAATGGCGGGAACCCAGGAGGCAGAGTTTGCAGTGAGCTGACATCCGGCCACTGCACTCCAGCCTGGGCGACAGAGCGAGACTCCGCCTCAAAAAAAAAAAAAAAAAAAAAAAAAAAAAGACAATTCAGTACCATTCTCTATTAAAAGAAACCAGGGCTCCTTATAGAAACGACTGATTCCAGGGCTAGGGTGGGAAAAATACAAGTGAACCTGGAGCATCTTGCAAGGAATGTACACAGAAGGTAAGGGAATGATCAAAAACTTAAAGAATGGGGTCTTCTCAAAGGGACACTAGACCCAAACTAAAGGAACCCCCAATTCCCAAAGCTGGAAAAATTGGAGCAATAAAGTAACACAGTATTGGATTATAACCCAAAGTATACAATAAATATACACAAGTCCACAGTGATATATAAGTGTGTGTATACATATGTGATATATATATGTGTGTGTGTGTGTATGTGTGTGTGTGTGTGTGTGTGTGTGTGTGTGTATGAGGGAGGAGAGTCAAATCTTCCAGACAGAAAAATTCCAAATACTAACCACTCCAGGTGGTGGAATTTAGCCACCTCATCCCGTGATAGTGGGTTAGAGTTAGTGACTTGCTTCCAATGAATAGAATACAGAAAGGGAAAAATAAGAATTTTACTGGGGAGAAATGTGGCAAACATTACCCCTTAACCAGGTGATCAAAGTTAACATCACCCACATGGATATCATGTACCCCCAGGTGCGATGTGTTGAGAAGGGCACTTCACCACAGTAGTCTTCTTTCCAAAAACCTATTCCCTCCATCTAATCACGAGAAAAACATCATACAAATCCAATTTGAGAGACATTCTATAAAATAAGTGACTAGTGGGGGCGGAGCAAGATGGCCGAATAGGAACAGCTCCAGTCTCCAACTCCCAGCGCGAGCGACACAGAAGACCGGTGATTTCTGCATTTTCAACTGAGGTACTGGGGTCATCTCACTAGGGAGTGCCGGACAATCGGTGCTGGTCAGCTGCTGCAGCCTGACCAGCGAGAGCTGAAGCAGGGCGAGGCATC
>NW_016830492.1:38986-42152 GCF_001698545.2 Rhinopithecus bieti
AAAAAAAAAAAAAAAAAAAAAAAAGGACATTAATGGAAAAGTTAGTGAAATCTTAATGAAGTCTGTAGTTTAGTATTTATGAACCAATGTTGGTTTCATAGTTTTGACCACAGTAAGGAAAGATGGTAACATTAGGGGAAATTGGATGAAGGATATACAGAAACTCCTTAGTTTCTTTGTAACTTTTCTGTAGATCTAAAATCATTCCAAAATAAAGTTGATCTAAAAATAAAAAAGTTCAGAAACAAAGCCTCTCTCAAAAAAAATTTTTTTAAAAGGCAATACAGCTTCTACTTGATCTCTTTTTCCCTCCTCCTCCTCATCCTCCTCCTTCTCCTCCTCCTTCTCCCCATCTCTCCTTCTCTGTCTTGCAATCTCTTGGGACATTTGCTTTTGGAACCCAGATGTCATGCTGTAAGAAAGTCCAGTGTAGATGGAGGCGCCTGCAGGTATTCCAGCCAGTAGTTCAGCTGCAGTCCCAAATGCTGACCAGCACCAAGCACCAGGTATATATGTGAGGAAACCTTGAAGATGATGCCAGCCCCAGCCACTGTCTGACTGCAACTGCATGAGCACCTCTTACTGAGAACCAACAAGCTGAGCCCCATCAACTCTCAGAACTATGAGAGGTAATAATGATAAGAGACTAATTTTGTTTTTTTCTGCTAAATTTGGGGTGGTTTATACAGCTAACATCACCCTACTTTCCAGGTCAGTTATGCCCTGTTCCTTTCTCCTACTCCACATAATAGGGCAGGCAGGCAGACTTAGAAAATCTGAGGGACCCAATCCTCTTTAATAGGCATGCCTACATGTACATTTCCAAAAAGATATGGAAGAATTCACTTCTGCTTCAGGCCTTAGCTTCATGTCAAAGTTGGCTTTTTCCAGGTGGCTTTGGACTGGGGAGATATTAAGTGGTTGAGATTCCATTAATTAAGTAGTAATATGATTCCCATTCTGCTATATTTCTTTTTGTATACAGGGTCCTGAAGAATGAGCTCAGAGACAGTCTTGCATATTCAAGTATATCTGAGTTATTGTGTATCACATTTATAATACACTAAAATTTCTTACACTCTACAAACTCATGGGGGGAAAATATCTCCCTTGGGTTTCAGTCCTAGGAATTACTGTATGTCTCAGAATGGCATGTTTGCTTTATCGCTTCAACACTGTGAACCATCTAAAGGAATCACTCCTTGGCTGGTCAGAATTTCCAAACTAGGTTTATAACCCTCAGCTAGCAAGGAGACTAGGATTTGTGTACAATATATACCACCTTCCTCTGACTTCACCTTTATTTCCTACTGCACAGTGTCCCCACTTGGCCCATGTGTTTTCTTATAAGCAACTTTATATTTCTTTGGGGAAGAGTCAGAGTATAAATAAAAACACAAATACATAATAATGTTTAAGTACCTCTCACAAAATTAATGCCCAGTAGAGAAATTCCCTTGGTCTTTGTCTAGTACTTAGTTTTACAGGGAATGCTAGATTTCTGCAGCCCTCTCTCGGTGTTCTGTACTGATGGGCTCCAATACATGGAGCTATGAGCAAAACTACTGTTGACTTCCCTTTCCCCATTGCTGTTTATTTGAAATAAGTGGTGAGCTCCAGCAGGGTTTCAAGAAGACTTGGTCCACTTTGACCTGAGCCTCAATTGTGAGTATGCCACATTTGTTGAGCATGAGCTACTTGTATCTGTCAGAATGCATCTTGGAGAGGGGTGTGAGCAAACCTCACCCAGATCATACCACTAGTCAGCTTGATGCTTAAAAGAGGAATTCTTATTTGCTGAATTGCTAGAGTTAAATCTGCAATATTTTGTAACTCTAAGTCTTTAGTCTCTGCTTAAACAAATATATCATCAGCTTTAAGAATCTGATAAGGTAGACATTTTACATAATAGATAATTTTGTGATTTTGTCAGGTTTCCTTATGAGAAAATAAAACTTTGCTTGGGCTGTCAGAATAATATAAGACAGCTTGAGATTTTTTGCCTTGAGTTTGCGTGGGCAGGAAATTTATTCTTTGCTTGGTACATCTTTGAGCCACACACAGCTGTGTGAGATCTCAGTTCTTTACAAATTGCTAATAAAAAAGATAATGCCAACATTTGCACTCTTCTCAAAAGTCAAACACTGAAGATTTAAATCAAGATTTCTGGATAGAAAATCTTAATCTTTTGAGTCATGTTGCCGTGCTTTTAAATTCACTTCCTAACACTGAAAAGAACTAAAATTAGAATTTGGAATAAGCCAGAAGCAATGAAACAATTTTCTCATTCATCTAACATGTACTTACTAAGCATCTAATCTATGTCTATGCATTTAGAAATTTTTTAAGTGACAACATGGGTTTGATCTCCAAATATAGGACTCAATTAAGTTTTGGCCAGAGAGGAAGAAGATAATTAATATTTGTTGAGGCCTTACTATGTGCCAAGCACTTGGTTAGGCTTTTTATAAATGTTATCATGTAAATATTATTGATCCCATTTTACAGATGAAGAAACATGCTACACAACTAGTGAATAACAAAATAGGAGTTGAACCACAGACTGATTCCAAAACCCACTGCATTATACTACGTCCCACAGTTTAAATTTTTTGCACTTGGCTAGAAAAAGCTTTACACTCTAGTTCTTACAAATGTTCTCATAAACATTTTCCATTTATTTAAAACATATACATAATGCGTTTTCAATTTATTTAAAACAGATACATAATATAAACAATTTAAATAAAATGAATGCTCATGGAAGGAAGTTCAAGAGGCAACAGGACCTTGCAAGAAGGTGCGAACTGGGAAGAGCCAGAGGTGATCTTTAAGATTACCCTTGAAAGATGGATAAGAGATGTACCGGATGTGTGGCTCACACCTGTAATCCCAGCACTTTGGGAGGCCGAGGCGGGTGGATCACGAGGTCATGAGATCAAGACCATTCTGGTCAAAATGGTGAAACCACATCTCTACTAAAAATACAAACAATGAGCCAGGCATGGTGGCATGTGCCTATAGTCCCAGCTACTTGGGAGGATGAGGCATGAGAATCACTGGAACCTGGAAGGCGGAGGGTGCAGTGAGCCAAGATCGTAACACTGCCCTCTGGCCTGGGTGACAGAACAAGATCTTGTCTCAAAAAAAAAAAAAAAAAAAAAAA
>NW_016830492.1:42455-76424 GCF_001698545.2 Rhinopithecus bieti
GAAAAAATGAAAAGAAATATGGATAAAAGATGAACAGAAGATATTCTGCAAGAATAACAAAGGGACAGGGTTGGACTAAACTAAACGACTACATTCCATAATGACTCATATGTCAGTGGTCCATACTGTAAAATGAGGCTAAATGCTTAACTTTCATAATCCCAGTCCACACCACATCCAGATGTCAGCTGGCAATACGGCCAACTTATGTCTCTTCCAGCTTCAAGGCAAACTTCACACTCTACCCTGGGGCTCTATTCATTCAAAACACAGACTGGACCATAGCCAGGAAATAGAAAAATCCTGATTCTGAAATGTGCCAAGATTCTCCCAAATTCATAGGAATACCGAGGCCACTGAATGTGATAGCGGTGGGGGAAATGGGAGAACTTTGTACCTGTGTACACATCCTCAAAAGCTGTATGTTCTGTATATTCTCCAGTATGACCTAAAGACCACCTGGCTCAGAACCTACTGGGTGTGCTCACTGGAAATGGAGTGTCTTGGCCCTCCCCCTGCCTCTGAGTCAGAATCTGTGAGAGTCAAATGCAATTATCTTCATTTAAACAAAATCTGTGGGTGAGCCTGGTGCTCTAAAGCCATCCTTGGCCTGTATCATTCTTGGCCTTTGGGCCCAGTGCTTCCCCAGAACTGGTAGAGGAAGACAGCAATGACCCATTTGCTACATGTAAAACTGCATGTTCACAGGAATAAAATCAAGAGACTTATGTGCAAAATATTGTCCTAGGTGCTGTGAAGGGTAAACAATGAGGTGGCATAGCACTTTCTCTCAGATGGCTTATGTCAGGAAACAGACACCAAAACAATGAGTTAGGAATGCAAGAGCTCTGTTAGAGGTGATGCCTATGAATGATAGAGGTAAGAGAAGGAGTAGGCTGGGTGAGCCTTTAGACACAGTGCAAGTCTGACACTTGTGAGAGGCGGAAGGATGGAGGATTGGGTAGAAAAGTCCTCAGACTGCTGTGCAGTTCTGAGACCATGGCAAGCCAGATGGAGAGCTCTAGCTCACAGAATTCCTACAGAGGAGTCCCAGGGTGACCAGACCCTGGGACTCCTGCCATGCTCAGTCTTTGGCTAGAGCTACCCAACATGAGCATGTCTTTGCCTCAAACATTGCACCAGACCCCAAAGTTGCTGCAGTGGGAGGTTGTCACCTGGCGGCATTCCTTGTAGCACCTCCCTCTTGAAGGAAGTTCTGAGAGGTGCACTTTGTGACTGCCCAGACATACCCTAAATGCAGATTTGATGGTCTTACCCTACCTAATCAATGAAACATTGGAAAGAAGGGATGTGGCAACAGTGAAGAATCAGGCACATGTCTCTAAAACCAGATGAACCTGTGTTGGAATCACACCTCTGTCATTTGGTGTGTGACCTCAGGTAGGTGACCTAACTCAGACTGAATCCTGATAGGAAAGAGTAGGACAATACATATTTAATATGATATTTTTGGCTGGCCAGTGAGACAATACCTAGACAACATCATTCTTATTCCCTAATAATATGTGCACACACGGACACACACACACACACACACATCATAATCTGTCTTCATTCATTTACATACAAGTAAATGACAAAGAAGACCAGAAAGTAGAGAAAGGCAAGCATGTAAATAATAGCATGATGTCTCTTGTTGATCTGGTCCAGATTGGATTTGTATCCTCTATGGTTGGCCCAAGGTTGGGGGCTTGTGTGGATTGTTAGATCCCTGGGCTCTTTTTCATCACATGGTATTTATAGAAAATGATAGTATTATGCAGCCATAAAAAGGAGCAAGATCACGTCCTTTGCAGGGACATGGATAAAACTGGAAGCCATCATCCCCAGCAAACTAACACAGGAACAGAAAACCGAACATCACATGTTCTCACTTATAAGTGGCACCGGAACAATGAGAATACATGGACACAGAGAGGGAAACAACACACACTAGAGCTTGTCAGCAGGGCAGGGGGAGGGAGAACATCAGGATAAATAGCTAATGCATGCAGGACGTAATACCTAGGTGATTGGTTGATAGGTGCAGCAAACCACCATGGCACACCTTTACCTATGTAACAAACCTGCACGTTCCACACATGTATCCGGAACTTAAAAATTAAAAAAATTTTTAAAAAGATGGTATCTATAGTCCACACTAGGGTTGATAAAATAAAACTGCTCAAGCCAAATGACAGTGCTAGGGCTCTAGTCACCCAGCCCCTCCCAGGCTGCCCCAAGGACTAGGGCAATCAATATCCTGGCACCCCTGAACCTTTGTGGTACACTAGCAGGGCCATGATGCATAGTTGGGAAGCTCTGCTCATAGACCTCATCAAAAGGCTTTGCAAGCCCCTAGCCACATTACAAGCTTCTGAAGAACTGAGTTGACATGGAATGGGGGAGGAATCATGCTCCTTCTCTCTTCACCAAAGTGAGAGATGTTTGACCACACTGAGGACCATAACATTTTGGAGCACCTCCAGGTGGTACCTTGAATGTAGATATTATCATTTTCATGGTGTGCAATGATATCTGTGAGTGAAGTCATCAACGAAGAAAAAGAACAGAACAGATTGTGTGGAGATTGAGGCTGACACTTGTTTATGAGAAACTATGAGACATCCCTTTGGGGACAACCAGAAAAAATTGAGGGACACTTAGATTTATTGGAAGAAATTCTCAAGTCAAGAAATATCTGAGTCATAAAAAAAAACTACTTTTCAGTGCAGTTGAGAGGATTAAAGAAGATAAGTCATGTAAAGTCTGGCACACAGTAAGTACTCCATAAGTAGTAACTGGGATTATATGTGTTGGATATTCTATTAGTCAAGACTCATTTGCTGCAAGTAACAGAAAATAACTGAAACGTGCTTAAGGCAATAAAAAATTGTGTGTGTGTGCGTGTATGTGTGTGTAGTGTTTATTGTAAGAAAACAAAGTTATCTCATGGCACTTGAGTAAAAGAATTTACCTGGACCTCAGGAGGGAATGGAACCAAAGACTGAAAAGCCATTCAGAATTCAGACAACTTCAGTAAGTGAATTTCTCTATGGACCAACTTCCTCTGTTTCTTGGTTTACTTAGTGGACAAACAGCACATCAAAATTCCTGAGTTCACCTACTCTCCAGTCTATGTGGAGAATTTCTTAATGCAGACTCCCAAAAACAATATCTGATTAGCTAATCTGGGTCAGGTGTACAAACATTCTTCCTATAAATTTTAGCCTGGAATGTGGAGCCCCCTAGCATAAACATTGCCCTTGGTGATTGAAGTGAGCAGATGCCAATGTTTCTCTCTCTCAGGTCTGATCGAGGTCTCAGCAGGGAAAAGAGAGAGCACACTCCCCTTAGGACAATTATAGGAAGGTTTAATAAAAAGATGACAGAAGTGCAAGAGTGTAGGGAACAGAAATAGGGCAGGGTCTAAGCCAGGCTTTTACCACCCATTGGCCCAACCAGAAAAGGAGAAGGAACAGTCATCAGAACCCAAAGGCTCAGAGAAGTTGTGAAATTCCTATGTGAACTGCAGCTGCCCAAGATAACTCTCCAGGAAGGGAGCCTAGAAAATAAATTCCCTCATGCCACCCACCTCCTGCTCTAGGATCGCCTACAAGAAAGTCACCCATTGACCAAACCAGAAAGTGAGAAGTGAGAAAGACCCTTGATGAGGTAGCCTCTACAGGCCTGCCTGCCAGGGAGAAGACTGAGGGAGAAAGGTGCAGAGTGCATCATTCGGGATGGATCTTTTCACATTATTCCGTAACAGCAAAGGAAATAACTCCTCTAGGCAGGTTTAAATGGCTCTATTTTGAAAACATACGGTGAGTTTACAGCATCACACCTATCATCAGGCTCCAACAACCTTAATCCCCACTTCAGTCAAAATAGGCTATTGACCATTCTACTTACTCTAACCTCCCACTTTTTGCCCCCCACGCCGCTGCCCTACCTTACTTACCCATCCAAGACCAAATTTAGATCCCACCTACTCCCTAAGACCTTCCATCAAACAGTCTCTCCCCCTGCTAATTTCTTTATGCTTTGTGCACCTTGCAGCACCGTTTTCCAAGTTGTGTTGTATAATAATTTTTGTCCAAGTTCATGTTCACTCATCTCTGCATCCCTATGGAGACTTACGCAGACCATTGCCCATAGAAGACGCTCAAGAATGTTTGCTAAGCAGTTGTTGAAGGAAGTATGAAGAGTTTGGCAAATCTCTTTTTTCCTAAGGCAGTGTTCTTTCTTTTAAGATTGCTTAATAGATACTTTAAGTTTGAAACCTGGAAATGAACACTACTCAACAAGTCAGAACATTTGTGAAATGATTGATGTTTACCTCACAACTCTGGTACTGCTCAGCCGTTGCTCCTGGGTTACTTTTGAAGAACTTTTATTTATATTTTGACTACTTCTGAGAAAGGGTTGATATTGACTAGTATAAAAATGAATCACTCTTGCATCTCTTATAAAGAGATAAGACTAAATGAAAATTATTAAAACTCATATGGATGGCATCTTGAGATTGTGTTAACTTAAAAATCAAATCACATAAAATAAAATTGAAGGTGACTAATAGTATACATACGGTATTTCATTTTACAACTTTTGACCTTATTCTAAGGATTCTCTGGGGATCTAGAAAACTGCTCAATTTTCCAAATGTAACATTAGAAACAGAAAATGATCCAACTTTTCCAGTCTCATAATCACAAGATCACTGTCAAGACTTTTGTCTTTATATTTAGAGGCCCTCCCATGGATGTGTGATTACTATTGAGACCCACATCATTAACATAGAGGTGGTGAGCCCTTTTCCTTGTTCGACCTGCCATCTTTCCATCCTGTTGCTCTTTAAACTTCTATGGTTGATTCTCTATACTCTTCTTTGCTGCCATACTCAGTCAAACACCACGTCACATTTCTCCTGTCTGCTTACAAATTATTGAATTCTTCTTGACATCAAGGTTCTTTCACAAAGTTGTGAGTACTTAATAAGAAAACATGAGGAAATCAACGAGGAGTTTAACGATGAGGATAAAAATACCTGGAACGGTTTGTGAGAAGGATTAAACAAGGTAATGTGTGCAAAGCATAGAGGCACATGGTAAGCACATGATAAATATTGGGTTTGTAGTTCTACAAATAATGAGAAGAGTAGCTTCTCTCCTTTCTCTTTCCCTTCGCTTTGTCTTTGGAGGCCAAACATAAAACTGGCACGGCACACAGTAAGCACTGGGCTCACTTAACATCACCTCTCTGTCTCCCTACTTCTGGACAGGACTTGCTTGGTTGGTGAATAAGCAGGTTTGAGAAGGAACAGCCTTAGGCTCATTAGCTCATATTCTTTTGCATCACCACTGATAGCATCTTTAAAAAAAGCAGTTCCCACCTCCCACACATCCCCACAAAAACACTTAGTTGTTTCATTGACAGATTTCATCTCTGTTGACTTCTAAATTCTTGACCTTTTAAGGTCAACCTTATGCTACAGTTCTAAACTCTGCCTAGGCAGCCTTCATGACAGGTAAATAGCACTTTAACATCCAAAGAGAGAGAACTTAGCTAGGGAAACAGCCCCTGTGGCCTTGATAACTGTCTTTGTGGAAAAATGCCAAACTACTACAGAAAAGCCATATCCTGAATTCCCAGCTTCGAATATATTTCTCTCTTATTTTTGAATTATTCAATCCCCTTCAAGTATACCACTGACCATATCTTTCCTCTTCCCAAGCCCTACAATCCTGGAGTGAATTGTAATAATAACAGTTAATACCACCAATTACACCATGACAAGCTCTTGGCATACACTGTCCCATTTGGCCCTCATATTAACTCTATGATGTAGGTACTGATGTAGGTACTGACATTATTTCTATTTCACAGGTGAGCTACTGAGGTTTGGGGAAGTTAATTGCCCACAGTTAAGGTGAACATAAACACATTTCTGAATCCAAAACCAGTACGTTAAAAAAAATTTTAGGCCAGGCGTGGTGGCCCATGCCTGTAATCCCAGCACTTTGGGAGGCCGAGGCAGGCGGATCACCTGAGGTCGGGAGTTCAAGACCAGCCTGACCAACATGGAAAAACCCTGTCTCCACTAAAAAAACAAAAATTAGCCAGGCATGGTGGCATATGCTTGTAATCCCAGCTACTCGGGAGGCTGAGGCAGGAGAATCGCTTGAACCCAGGAGGCAGAGGTTGCAGTGAGCTGAGATCGGGCCATTGCACTCCAGTCTCGGTGACAGAGTGAAACTCCATCTCAAAAAAGAAAAAATTAAATTTTATTTATTTTTTGGTGCAGGTGTTCCTTGCAAACAAATCCAGTGCTTTTTCTCTGTACCTCACAGTCCCAGGGAGCTTCCCCACTCTAATCTTCAATCTCACCAGCGCAGTTTTGATAATGTTTTTGGCTATACTCAACTAAATACCCTGCTTCTGTCTTTAGCCTAGGCTCATATGCAGTTCAGCTCAGTGTTATGCTGAGTCTATAACAGATACAGATACAGAGAATTCTGGCTTTAATTTCCTAAAACTTAACTTTCTTCACCCAAGTAGGGGTGCTTGTCTATTTGGATAGTAAATCCAGGCCTTACTTCCTTTTTGCACAAAATTAGTGAACACATAGCCAAGCACTGGGCATAAGGCATTAATCTTTTGTTTCTCTTAACTGCTGACTCCCTGAAAAGACCACAAAAATAATCTGTTGGTCAATCAAAGCCAAGTCTTGACAGACTCTAAGTTGTATCTCAGAAGAAGGACTTCAAAGGTAGATATTCATAAGGTTTAGGGAGTCTGGTTTAGGGTGGGATTTTCCATGTAGGGACTTGACTTTGACCAGGCCAAGTTTATGATTGAGGATTGGTAAACCCAGCAAGGCACAGGTTTTGAAGGGACTCTTGAGTTAACAGCTCTTTGATAAGCAATCCGGGTTGGCCAGTTGAACAGTCTGTTGTTCAAATAAATGAATTTTCAGAATGTTCTTAAAACAAATATTTTGCAACTTTATCTTCTTGGACAAAAATTTCCCAAAATACTGAAGTTATATTAATGTAGCCAGTCCTATTTCATGTGATTGCAAGCAGTTTTTGTTCAGTCTTCATGTCCCTTATCTGTAAATGGATATTATAATAATGACTCATAGAGTCATTATGAGATTTAATGAGTTAATAGAGGCAAAGCACTTAGGAGAGTGATTAGCCCACAGAAAGTGCTATGTATGTATTTATTATCATCTTTACAACATAGTACATTTAATAAGCCTTGTCCTAGCCAAACTAAGAGGGTCTATAAATCTGCATGGGCTTTTTGGGAGGATTTTTCTATGATAAAGTTATATTCATAGCAATGTCTTATGAACTGAATTATGTCCTTTTCAAATGCGTATGTTGAAGCCCTAACCCCCAATGTGACTGTATTTGGAGATAGGGCCTTTATGGAGATAAGGTTAAATGAGATCTTATCCTGGCTAACACGGTGAAATCCCGTCTCTACTAAAAAAATACAAAAAACTAGCCGAGCGAGGTGGCGGGTGCCTGTAGTCCCAGCTACTCGGGAGGCTGAGGCAGGAGAACGGCATGAACCCGGGAGGCGGAGCTTGCAGTGAGCTGAGATCCGGTCACTGCGCTCCCGCCTGGGCGACAGAGCGAGACTCCGTCTCAAAAAAAAAAAAAAAAAAAAAAAATGAGATCTTAGGGGTGGGACCCTAATCCAATAGGACTGGTGTCCTTATAAGAAGAGGAAATGACACCAGACAGTTCTTTTCTCTCTCCATGTGCATATTGAGGAAAGGACAATAAGAACATAGTGAGAAGGCAGCTGTCTGCAAACCGACAAGAGAGCCCTCACCAGAAACTGAATTTTCCAGCACTTTGATTTTGGACTTCCAGTCCCCAGAACTGTGAGAAAATAAATTTTTATGGTTTAAGCCACCTAGTCTGTGGTATTTTATGGCAGCCCTAGCAGACTAATAAGAACATGATAGCTATCTGACAGCTCCACATTGCCTTGCTTTTTAAAAGCCATTCTAAATAAATAAAATTTATAAATTTTGCATTCGTTCCCCTCAATTTTCTCTTTCCTGAACTCCAGATGTATGTTTCCTGTTGAAAATGAAACTCAGTTCCCCCAAAGTGGAATTTCTCACCTCTCTCTTCTAAACATGTTCTCCCAGTGCTCACCTTGGCATTACAGGAACTGCTCTAACACAGGACTGAAGGCAGAGTACTCTCTGATTCCTTCTCCCATCCTCCCATCCAGGCTATTGTTCATTATCTCATTCATTCAACAAATATTAGTACCAGGTGCTGTGCCCAGTATAAAGAATAAAATGATGAGTAAAACAGATGTTAGTCCTTCCTTCACAGAGCACACAGTCCACTGGCAGAAATGGACATTAATCAAATGAAAAGTTGCAATTGCTACAAGTGCTGCTGGGGAAATAGTGACATAAACACAGCTACATCATGAGGACTGAGACAGTCTGCACCCACATACCTTAACTCAGGAATAAGAACTAAGACCGCTTATATCAACATGACTTCACTGTTTGTTCCAGTAACTCTTGCCCAGGGAGGCAAGGCTATATACCAGTAAGTATGTTTATTGTTTGCTTTAGGAACTCCTAAAATCAATTTATCTGAACTTTAGCTGCTCAAATAGCCAATTTCTCAGTACGATACGTCACTTAACTTGCAAACTGCTTGCTCATCGAACAACTGTTTATTTATCAAGATTTGTCTCAAGACTCTTACCTCACTCTCCACCATTTCTAAATTATTATATAAAATACTTTGCCCAGTTTCAATCAGATTTCCTTAAACTACTTGAGTCTAGGCCTCAAAATCCTGCAGATATCAACAGGGTTTTCTCCCTTCTGAAACATTTGTAAGTTTTACTTGATCAACAGCATATTTTGGTGGTCTCTAGGAGAGTCTATGGTCAGTAATCATGGTAAACTGATGGTAACCAGCAGCTATGCAATCAAAGTATAGGGATAGGGGTAGATAGAAAGGGGCCTGATCTAAAATGAGAGTAGGGGCCAGGCTCAGTGGCTCACGCCTGTAATCTCAGCAATTCGGAAGACTGAGGCAGGAGGATCACTTGAGTTCAGGAGTTTGAGACCAGCTGGCCAACATGGTGAAACCCCGTCTCTACTAAAAATACAAAAATTAGTCAAGCATGGTGACAGGCGCCTATAATTCCAGCTACTCAGGAGAGGCGGGAGAATTGCTTGAACCTGGGAGGCAGAGGTTGCAGTGAGCTGAGATCATGTCACTGCACTTCAGCCTGGGCAACAGTGCAAGACTCCATCTCAAAACTAAAATAAAATGAGAGTAGGGAAAGAAGACTCAGAAAAGACTCGAGGAAATGATGGGGGCTGAGAGCTCAATGTTTAGGAAGAAACAACGAGATGAAGAGTGGAAGAAGAGGCGTGTTCTAGGCAAACGCCTTGAGTTGAGGGAGAACTGTATTCTTTGGAATGGAAAGAAGGCTATTATGGCTGGAGCAGAGAGAATATAGTGAAGGGCAGGAGGAAATGAAGCTAGGTCTTAAGCAGGAGCCAGCATGATTATAAGGACCTTGTAGGATATGTTGAGGATTTGAGCTTTTATTCCTGAAAGTAGCGGGAAACCACTGGAGTGTTTAAAGCAAAAGAGTAAAAGGATCTGGTCAGGAGCAGTGGTTCACACCTGTAATCCCAATACTTCGGGAAGCTGAGGCAAGAAGATTACTTGAGCTCAGGAGTTCCAGACAAGTCTAGGCAACATAGTGAGACCTTGTCTCTTCAAAAATGTAAAAATTAACTGAGCTTGGGGACATGCACTCATAGAATTTTAAACAAAATTCTTTTAAAGAAGACAGCCTGGGAAACATGGTGAAACCCCATTTCTAAAATAAAATAAAATTAGCTGGGTGTGGTGACATGTGTCTGTAGTCCCAGCTACTCGAGAGCTAAGGTGGGAGGACTGCTGGAGCCTGGGAGGTCTAGGCTACAGTGAACCATGATCACGCCACTGCACCACATCCTGGGTGACAGAGTGAGACCCTTTCTTAAAAAAAAAAAAAAAAAAAGTAGTAAGATCTGATGTGACACCTTTGGGAGACAGTTAAGAGCTGCTGTAGAACTCTAAAAGAAAAGACTAAAATGAATATGACCCCCATATGGTAATTCAAATGCATCCTGTTTATGATTCCTCCTCCCAGTTTAGGCTTTCATCATAGCCTCTTCACCTAGTCCATGATCACCCAGTTCTACCACCTAACTACCTCTCTGATCTCAGTATCCAGCTTTGTGAAACAAGTGTAAGTAATAACACCTATGTGGTCCATTTCATTCCACAAACATTTTTAGTAACTCTCATATGCCTAGCACAGTGCTTAGTCCCAGAAATTTAGTCATGAGCAAGACAAACACATACCCTGTCCTCTAAAACCACAAGCTCATGTAAAATAATGTACGTGAAAGCTCTTTGAAAACTTTATAAGACTGTATTAGCACTCTTGATTGCAAGTGACAGGGACATCAATCAAACAGCAAAAGCAAAGGGGAATTTATTAGCTCATGTGCCTGAAAAGTCTAGGAGTATCCTGGCTTGGGTGTCTTTGGATCTAGGTAATGACAAGCGAGATCCACACTTTTTCCTATCTCTTAGGCTATTCCACATGATCAACAAGATGACCATCAGCAGTGCAATCTTTGTAGAAAGAATATAGTCATGCATCACTTAACGATGGGGACACATTCTGAGACACGCATCAGTAGCTGATTTCATTGTCATGCAAACATCATAGATGTGTATATAGTATAGCCTATTGCTCCTGGGCTGCAAACTTGTACAGCATGTTACTGTGCTGAATACAGTAGGCAGTTGTAACACAATGGTATTTTTGTGTCCAAACATATCTACACATAGAAAAGATAGAGTAAAAATATGATGATATAATCAGATATGGGACCACTGTCACATATGCAGTCTATCATTGACTCAAGTGTGGTTATGCAGCACATGACTGTACATCTTTCCCAAGAGCTCCTAGAGAAAAATTCAGGGCAGGATTTTGGTTGGCCTCATTTCCTTGAGGCAGTGAGAACCCACCTTGATGTAGAATTCTGGCCAGGCCTGGATCATGTGTCCACTCCTGGAGAAGGGAATTGGAAGAGTCAATCCTCCCGAACCATATACAGTGAACGGTATTTCTATGGGATGGTGCGGGGGAAGACCGCTCTCCAGTGAAAGGTTTGCTGGGAAGAAACAAATACAACAACATATGCCCACAACAAAGATGCCATAAACAAATATTAGGCTTTATAATTGGGACCAAAATATCTGATATAATTAGGACCAAGGCTATCTTTGTGAAATCTTTTATAGGTCTCAAGATAAATACCAGGCAGAAAGAAAGAAGGAATAATACGGGAAAAATTAAAATGGAATATTTGCTAGAGGAGATATAGGATGAGTCAAGCACGTGATTTTCAAGATAAGAGACCTGACAATGTTTTCATTCTTAGGAAAGTAGAGTTGAAAACACTGGAGAGAAAGAAAAAAATCAAGGAAAAGCAGGTCAAGGAAAAGAAAGAATAAAGAACATAGGAAGAGGATTTTAGTCTTGAGGAGGGACATTCTATCTTTTGACACAGGAAGGAAAAGGGTTTGATGGATACGGATGTACTATAAAGTACATCAATTGTTAAACAGAGTTTATTTTCACTTCGAAACACCTGTTTTATAGAAATGGTCTTAGCATTGTTTTATAGTGTAACTGCAGTATTTTCTTCTTGGTGTTACATGAAATAATGTTGTTTCTTAAAATCAATAGTCTCAGAGTTGATGAAATTTGGTAACTATGTACGCAATCTAAAGGCTTTCATGCTGACAGGTTTTCTGAGCAAGGAGAGTAGGGGATGATGTGAGACAATTTGCTGATGGGGATGGGGTTGGGATTCGGATTAGGTCAGCACAGTCCCTGCTCTGGTGTGACGCTCAGCTCCACCAGTCACTGGTGGGATCTATAGTCAAGTTGCTTCACCTCTCTAAGTTTCAGTTTTCTCATCTATAAAATAACAGTACTTAACCTATATGTTTGAGGTGAAGATTAAATAAGATAAATATGTGGGAAAAACAACTTAGCATCTTGTCTGAACCATAGAAAATGTGAGCAAAGGTTGCTGCTTTTGCTGTTCTTATTTTTGGTTTAAGTGAGATGTGAATACTTGGAACAACTGCCAAGCAAATGAGAGAGGGAGCTGAGAACAATAGAAGGTGAACCCATTTGGGAGATGAAACAATAGACTACAGTGTCACAGTTGGCGCAGTGGCATGTGTTCCTCCAACAGCGTTGGGCTGATCAGGCGATCAGGTGTAGGTACGACAATGGCAGGTTGTACCATCAGATGTTTGGCCGAGTAAGTACAGCAACATGCTAGCCATACCTCTGTCGCTGGGCCTTTGATCTTCCACTCTCTTGCCAGGAACACTGTTTCCCTGTAGTCACATGGCTCACTCACCCCCTTACCTCCTGCAGATGCCCCTCAAATGTCACTTCTATAGGGATGCCTCCCTGGCCACCCCACCTAAAGTAGCTCTCTCTACCTCAGTCTGCTTGATACTTTCATGAGTGAACCATGGCCCCTAACATTAGGGTACATTTTAATTTGTCTATGTATTTATTGCATACCTTTCTGGCAAGTAAGGTGGCAGTGACTTAGCTTGGTTCAATGATCTATCATCAGTGCCTCGTCTAGAACAGACACACAAATGATTGGTAAATCAATACATGAAGAAATGAAAATAAAGGGTGAGAGGGCAATTCAGGTAATCATTCAAAGTGGAGGCTTCAATGGGATTTTATTCTGAGCAATGAGAAGCCACGCAGGATTTTAGGTAGAGTTACATGATTGGAATGTTGTTTTAAACAACAAAAATATAATTGTCTCCATTTTATAACTAAGAAAACGGAAGTTCAGAGGGTGAAGCTATTGATTCAAAAATCACAAAGCAAGCCAGGCATAGTGGCTTGTGCTTGTAATCCCAGATCTCTAGGAAGCCAAGGCAGAAAGACCGCTTGAGCTCAGGAGTTAGAGACCGGCCTGTACAACATAATGAGACAGCATCTCTACTAACCGTCTCTACTGCCAATTAAAAAAAAAAATTAGCTGGGCATGGTGGCACATGCCTCTAGTCCCTGCTACTTGGGAGGCTGAGGTGGGAGGATCGTTTGAGCCACAGAGGTCAAGGCTCCGCGGCTACAGTGAACAATTATGTCGCCACTGTATTCCAGCCTGGGTAACTGAGGGAGACCCTGTTTCAAAAAAAGAGAAAACCAGAATCACAAAGCAAGTGGCCATGCTGGAATTGAAACTCAAGCAGCCTAAACTCATGCTCTTAGCCAACACACCCTGTCTCTCCATAAGATATATGCAGCACCTTAAATGCCAGGGCACCTCAAATGCCAAGAAAGCAACATGCCATCTCTGTGTGGAACCTATGCATGCCCAGCCAACAACACAAGCTATGTTCTATAGTAATTTTTTGTGAGCGTGTCTTTCTAGCTTAAAGAAACCCACCGCCGTTACCACTCCCTTCAACTCCAGTGTAATACAAATGAGTAAGAAGGGTATCATGAAGTGTATCAGCCTTAGCCCCCAAGTCTAGAGGAATTCTTCCTTGAAATATCAGCCCCTGCCCCTCACACTCCTTGTGAAGGGAACTTCCCTATCCCTATCCCCTGATCTGTTGTGGTCGGTTTTGTTCCTTGTGATCCCAGCTACAGTCATGATGAACCCCAAGGGCAACCATTCCATTGGTTAGGCAGTGACGCATTACAATGGGTTCAGTAAGATTCTGCAACACCCAGGAACTAGAAAATACTAAGAGATCTGCCTCTTAGCAGTGTTAACAGGAGCAAACATATAGGCAGAAAAGGCTGGTGAGTAGAGAGAGGAAAATGCAGCTAATAGCCAAGTGTGGCAGTGTTGGTCTAAGCTGGTGTTTCTTGGGTTCCTGAGCATTTTCCAGAAGAAATGCACATGTATTCTTACAATACCCCTGCTCTTTCTGAGGTAACTTGGAAACCTGACCAAGCCAAGCTAAAGCAAGTTCCCAGGTCATTCTGATATTTTCTTTTGTGTGTGTGTGTTTTTTTTTCTTTTGAGACAGAGTCTTGCTCTGTCACTCAGGCTGGAGTATGGTCAGCTCACTGCAAACTCCGCCTCCTGGGTTCAAGCTATTCTCATGCCTCAGCCTCTTGAGTAGCTGGGATTACAGGTGTGGGTCACCACACTCAGCTAATTTTTTTATTTTTAGTAGAGACGGGGTTTTGCCATGTTGGCCAGACTGGTCTCAAACTTCTGGCCTCAAGCGATCCTCCCGCCTTGACTTCCCAAAGTGCTGGGATTAGAGGTGTGAGCCACTGCGCCCAGCCAACTCTGATATGTTCAAAGGGTACCTCCGTCTGCTCCTCATGGTGGTTCACCAGTCTACCTGCCTCTACTATCTGCTATCCCTGTGACCATCCCCTCTGTGAGTGCTGGAAAGCCAGTCTCCTGTCTGAAGTCAAGTCCAATTTTCCTGACTTACATTGATGGGATTCCAACTGATGCCTCTCCCTTTTCTGATATGGGATACCATATTCTAACCATGAAAAGCATCTCACCAAGACCCTCTTTTTTTCTACCCAGGTGTCTTCCTCTTATTTTTACCACAAGTGCTAACCCAGTCTGAAACTAAGGATCCTAAAAATAATCCCAGCAAGTCAAAGCCACCTCCTAATATCCAATTCAATTTGATAAGCTCAAAATAAGCACCTATTACATGCTAAGAGCTGGGAATAACTGTGCTCAAGGGAGGTAATTTATGAGGAAGCCTCAACCTAGCCATAAATAAATAAATAAATCCACAGACTTGTAGTCTTACTTTGGTCTTGGAGTCACAATTCTGTTGTGTACAGAGAGTCCTGTTCCGAAAAACATGGAAAAGTAATGGTTTCTCTTTCCTGTGAGCTTAAGAACCTGAAGTTGATAATTTGCTGGCCTACCAAACTCATGGAACATAATGCAGGAAAAGCTGATTAAAACGAAAGTATGTCTTCTTGTCTCACGGACTGAATACTTCCATTAAGGTTTGAATGTCCTCTTTGTTCCTTTAAATGATGGCATCTGGCCAAGTCATTAACTTTCTGATAGCCTGTCCTCTTCTTTAGCAATCTGATCCACATCTACACTGGGTGACTCAAATTTCATGGCTGCTTTCATGGGAGTTGGGAATGAACAAACATGTGGAGTGTTAAATCTGAAAGGACATTGCCTAAGACAAATATAAGAGAAAAACTGAATAAAACAATGCTTTTTTGCCTGTTTTATATACAGTATCTATGCAATCTTTTAGTTTTTCTAGTCTTACTTTAAAAAATTAACAGGCTGGGTGTGGTGGCTCACACTTGTAATCCCAGAAGTTTGGGAGGCCGAGGTGGGTGAATCACCTGAGGTCAGGAGTTTGAGACCAGCCTGGTCAACATGGTGAAACCCCACCTCTACTAAAAATACAAGAATTAGCTGGGCCTGGTGGTGTGCACCTGTAATCTCAGCTACTTGGGAGGCTGAGGCAGGAGAATTGCTTGAACCCAGGAGGCAGAGGTTGCAGTGAGCCAAGATCTTGCCACTGCATTCCAGCCCAGTGACAGAACAAGACTCCATCTCAAAACAAAAAACAAAAAACAAAAAAACCCCAGCAAAATTGACCTTATCTGTATGTTTATTTCTATAATTTGGGGGTGTTGTGCAGAACAGGGTCTTGCTCTGTTACCTGGGCTAGAGTGCAGCAGTGCAGTCATCGTTCACTCTAGCCGTGACCTCTTAGGCTCAAGCAATCCTCCTTCCTCAACCTGCGTGCCACCACACCAGCTAATTTTTTATTGCCAGTATACATGTGGTCTTGCTACGTAGCCCAGGCTAGTCTTGAACCCCTGGCCTCAAGCAATCCTCCCGCATCAGCCTCCCAAAGTGCTGGGATTACAGGCATGAGCCACCACACCTGGCCAGTTCTATACATTTTGACATGTGTATAAATTCATGTAACTTCCATCACAACCAAGATGCAGAACAGTTCAATCACCCCAGAAAACTCCCTCGTGTTATCCCTTTGCCATTCCATTCCTCTCCTACCCCTAATTCCTAACAGATCACAAATCATTGATCTGTTATCTATCACTATGATTTTGTCTTTTAGAAATTTTCATATAAATGGAATCATGTAGCATGTAACCTTTTGAGACAGGCTCCTTTCACTCAGTGATATAGTTTGACTGTGTCCCTACCCAAATCTCATCTTGAATTGTAGTAAAACCCACATGCCAAGGGCAGGGCCAAGTGGAGATAATTGAATCATGGGGGTGGATTCCCCCATACTGTCCTCAGGGTAGTGAATAAGTCTCACAAGATCTGATGGTTTGATAAGTGGGTGTTCTTCTGCACAAGTTCTCTTGCCTGTAACCATGTAAGAAGTGACTTTGCTCCTCATTTGCCTTCTACCATCATTGTGAAGCCTCCCCAGCCATGTGGAATGTGAGTCAATTAAATCTCTTTCCTTTATAAATTACCCAGTCTCAGGTATGTCTTTATTAGCAGCGTGAGAATAGGCTAATACACTCAGCTAGTGCCTTTGAGATTCACCCAAGTTGTTGCATGATTCAGTAGTTGGTTTCTTTATGTAGTTGAATTGTATTTCATTATTTACAGGTACCAAATGTATTCACCAGTTGAAAGAATTTGGGTTGTTTCATTTGTGGTAATTATTAATAGAGCTACTATATAAACGTTTCTCTATAAGGGGTTATTTTGTAAACTCATTTATTTCTCTATGCTAAATACCTAAGGGGTGAGATTGCTGGATATGGTGGTGGATATATGTTGAATTTCATTTAAAAGTTGACAAACTTTTTTCCAGAGTACCTGTATTATCTTACATTCTCACCAGAAAGTTTGAGAGTTCCAGTGGCTCAGCATTCTTGCTACCACTTGATATTTCAGTTTTTTTTTTTTTTTTTTAATTTTAGCCTTAGTAATAGGTTGGTAATTATGGCTTTAATTTGCATTTTCTAATGGCTGGTGATGCTGGATATTTTTTCATGGCTTTATTTACTATCTATACATCCTCTTTGGTAAAGTATCTATTGAAGGTTTTATCCATTTAAAAACTGGATTGTTTTCTTGTTGAAATTTAAGAATGCTTTATATATTCTGGATAAAAGTCTTTTGTTGGAAAAGTGATTTGCATATATTTTATTCCATCTGTAGCTTTTATTTTCACACTCTTAACAATGTCTTTTGCAGTGCAAAAGTTTTTAATTCTGGTGAAATCTAACATGTCAGTTTCTTCCTTTACGGATTGCGCTTTTGTTGTCATGACTAAAAACTCTTTCCTTAACCCAAAGTCACGAAGATTTTTATCCTGTTTTCTTCTAAAAGTTTTACAGGTGTACATTTTATATTTATATCTGTGATCCACATTTTTTTATTCTTTATACTGTTAATATGGTGAATTGCATTGACTGATATTTAACATTAGATCACGCATTCACAATATAAATTCCATTTGGTGTGGTATATTATTCTTTTTATATATTTTTGGATTTGAATGCATTGAGGATTTTTCATCCGTTGTCATGAGCAATATTGATTTGTAGTTTTCTTATACTGTCTTTAGCTGTTATATCAGATAATGCTGGCCCCTAAAATGAAATAGGTAGTATTTCTTCCTCTTCTCTTTTCTGAAGAGATTTTATAGAATTGGTATTTTTTCTTCTTTACATATTTGGTAGCATTTACTAGTGAAACAGTCTACACCTGGAAATTTCCTTTTTTTGAAGGTTATTAATTAGGAATTAATTCCTTTAATAATTATAGGGCTACTTAGGTTATCTATTTCATCTTGGGTAAGTGGTGGTAGTTTTATGGTTTTTTATGAATTGGCCTAGTTTTTCTAAGTTGCCAAATTTATATGTGTACAGTTGTTCAAAGTATTCTCTTATCCTTTTCATATCTGTGGAGTCTAGTAATATCCCCTTTCATACCTGATAGTGGTGATTGGTGTCTTTTTTTTCAATCTGTATAATGGTATGTATTCACTATTTTGGTATGTATTTACACGTATTTTTTGTAAGTATTTAAACTGTATGTATTTACTTTTTTTAACTCTATCATTCTGGTTCTTTTACCTTCTTCTTCTTTTTGTGAGACAGCGTTTCCTGTTGTTGCCCAGGCTAGAGTGCAATGGCACAATCTCGGCTCACTGCAACCTCCACCTCCTGGGTTCAAGCGATTCTTCTGCCTCAGCCTACCGAGTAGCTGGTGTTACAGGCATGCGCCACCATGCCTGGCTAATTTTGTATTTTTAGTAGAGATGGGGTTTCTCCATGTGGTCAGGCTGGTCTCAAACTCCCAGCCTCAGATGATCCACCTGCCTCAGTCTCCCAAAGTACTGGGATTACAGGCATGAGCCACTGTACCAGGCCCATTCTGGTTCTTTAAAATATGTGTATGTGTTCTGGTACTTTAAATATACATACTTTAGGCCGGGCACGGTAGCTCACGCCTGTAATCCCAGCACTTTGGGAGGCCGAGGCAGGTGAATCATGAGGTCAGGAGATCGATACCATCCTGGCTAACACGGTGAAACCCCATCTCTACTAAAAATACAAAAGTTTAGCCGGGCGTTGTGGCAGACGCCTGTAGTCCCAGCTGCTTGGGAGGCTGAGGCAGGAGAATGGCATGAACCTGGGAGGTGGAGCTTGCAGTGAGCCAAAATCGCATCACTGCCCTCCAGCCTGCGTGACAGAGCAAGACTCTGTCTCAAAAAAAATGTGTGTCTATATATATATTTATAAATACACACACACACACACACACACACACACACACTTTAAAGAACCAGCTCTTGGTTTCATTGGCTTTTCTATTGTTTTTCTTTTCTATTGTTTTGGGTTCATGGATTGTGCTCTTATATTTATTGTTTTTTTTTTTTTTTTTTCCTTTGGGATTATTTTAATCTTCTTTTCCCTAATTTCTTGAATTGAAAATTTAGATGATTGATTTGAAACTGTAAATTTCCTCTAAGCACTGCTTTAGTTGAGTCTTATAACTTCAATGCATCTACTTAACTTTTCAAAATTTACTTAGAATCCATATTTTACTACATGGACTGTAGAAACCTTACCACCATGCAGATTTATTTTCCCTTCCTGCTTTGTGTTGTAGTTGTATTATTGATTACGTTTATATACATTGAAAACTCTAGTAGACAATGTTATAATTTTTGCTTTCAACCATCAAGCGTATACTAAAATATTCATAAAAGAAGAATAACCTATTTTCCAAGATATTTGCCATGTCTGTTGCTCTTCCTTCTGCATCACAATTTCCTTCTAGGATCATTTCACTTCTGTCTGAAGAACCCCTTTCAGTTCTTTTAAGATACGACTACTATCAGTGAATTATCCTAGTTTTTCTTTATATGAGAGTGGTGTTTTGTTTTTGTTTTTGTTTTTTTTTTACAAGATGGAGTCTTGCTCTGTCTCCCAGAGCTGGAGTGCAATGGTGTGATCTTGGCTCACTGCAATCTCTGCCTCCTGAGTTCAAGCAATTCTTCTGCCTCAGCCTCTCGAGTAGCTAGGATTATAGGCGCATGCCACCATGCCTGGCTAATTTTTGTATTTTTAGTAGAGACGGGGTTTCACCATGTTGGCCAGGCTGGTCTCATACTCCTGATCTTGTAATCACCCACCTCAGCCTCCAAAAGTGCTGGGATTACAGGCGTGAGCCACTGCGCTCAGCCTCTCTCTGTTTTTCAAATTCAATAATTTCTGTTGATCTGTCTCCAAGTACAGAGACAGATCTGTACTTTTTTTCTTTGGTCTTTTTTCTTTGTTGATTTTTTTCTGCTATTGAGCCTATCCAGTGAGTTATATTTAAATTATATTTTTCAGTTCTAACATTTCAAACAGTTCTTCTTTAAATCTTCTATTTCTTTGCTGAGGCATTCTGTTATTCCACCTATGTGAGAGTTTATTTCCTTACTTGGTGGAGCATTTTTACAATAGTTCTGCTAGCAAGTCTTTGTCAGCCAGACTAAGTGAGTCATGATCTTCCTGGTTCTTTGCATGCTGCACACTTGTGGATTGTATTCTAGACGTTTTGAATGATATGCTATAAGATGTGGAGTCTTGTTTAACTCCTACAAAGAATGTTTATATTTTTGTTTTAGCAGGTAATTGACACAACGGGTTCAGCTCATAAGTTCTGACCAGCCATTTGTGAGTTAAGATTCCAATGCCAGTCTGGTTTCTAAAGCCTTTGTAGTCCTTTTCAAATCTGTCTCATGTATGTGCCTCCTCAGTCTCAAGCCAAAGATCTGGGCAGTGGACAGTCTTTTGGTTCAGTTCTTTATGCCTATGTTGGGTAGCATCAGATCTGTGCCTTTCCAAATCAAAGGTGAGCCCAAGAGCTCATAAACAATTTTAAGGGCTATAATCCTGAACTCCTTTCTGTCTGTGATCTCCTTATACCCCCTGGTGTCCTGGGGCTCTCACCTTTTTCTGTGGTCAGAAATCTGGACTTCTGGTGGCCTTACTCTGTTGTGCACTTTCTGAAACTGCCCCCACATCTCAGATCAAGTGATGAGGGAATACGGAGGTAGAAAAAGCCACAGGAGTTTGCCTCACCCTCTCTGGGCCACAGCTCCTCCAACTGGAGAGGAATGTTCCTCTTTCTCAGTTTTGATTCCCGTGTGCTCCTGTTATTGCTATCACTGCAGTAATTAGTAGGGTCTAACATACATGAAAGACTGGAGAAAAGGGAAAAAATTTAAAATAATTGTTTTTATCTCCTAGTGCTAGGGATTCCTTTCCCACTCTACGAGCCATAATTGGAGGATCCTTCCTGAGCTCTCTCTGTGTCTTAGTATCTATGTTGGGTTTCAGGCAATCTTGTGTTCATTTCAAAGGAAACTGGAGGGGAAAAAATGACACACTCACCATTTTGGTCTTCATCTCCAATCTGCCTGCTATTCTTTACTTTTCAGAGTCCTCAGATGCTCCACTTACTCTGCCCAGGTTTTTTAGCCGCATTCAGTGGGAGGAACAGGGTGGTGTGAGTACACTTACTCCATTGTACCTGGAATCAGAAGCCCTTCAATATTTTTTGAAAACTCCAAGAGGCAAGAAAATAATAAAGTTTCTTATTCTAAATTTCCTGCCCAACTGCATGTTTAGACCTATTAATGCTGGGAAGAGGAAAAATGTAAGTGCGGGTGGATGAGGTGGGACTATCATGTAGTCATGTGAAACATTTTAAAGCCAAAAAAAGGAAAGAATGTCTTTTAAGCTTTACTTTTACAGGCTTCTGTTTTACCCAGTACCATCTGTGGGAAAGGAAATAAGAATTGAAAGGCAAAAATTAAAATAAGTCTTGGAATCAGTAAAGGACTAAAGAAAGTTTTACTGGGCAAGTTAGTATGGATTCAGGAAAGAAGGAAATGCACTATACTTACTGAGGTTTTTATGTACCATCTCCAAGCCAGAGCTTGCCAGGAATTTCCCTTTTTCCATTCACCCTGCTCATAAGCCCACCACAAAGAGCAAGACTTGGGTTTGCCTAAGCCTACGCTTGAGACAGAAATAAACCTTTTACCTCCTAACAGAGGACTGAGCTGTGAGACTCTGAAAGCTTTACTTATTGCTTACCTTCATTTGGTTTTTTTCCTTTTATAGCCTTAGGTATTCTGAATTTCCTTACCTTTTGGTCACACAAATACCTACTTTTGGTTCTTGTATTTCCATGTAGTCCATGGAGTTAGGTCACAATAGAGATCAACATCTACACAATGCGCCACTGTGTTAGCTGGTTTCATTCTGAACCAATTAATTCTGGTGTGCGTGTGTGCATGTGTGCGTGTGTGTGTGTACTTTGGGAAATTGTAAAAGTCAGAGTTTAATCAAGGATATAAGATCCTGAATTAGGAGTCTCCCGATAAGCTAGTTTTTCTTCAAAGCCTTTCCTACAAGTGTCTTTAAAATAAGCTCCCATCCTGTTACTGGTGTCGTCAGAAACACCATTTCCTCCAATCTTCAAGGGCTAGGGGTGAGAAAAGGATTGCTGGGTACAATTTATAAGATAAAAATACAAGTTATTCATCCCAGATCAGAAACTAAATTTACTTAGAAGCTTATGTTATTTGCCCAGAGATGACTCTCATGGAAAACACCATGGAACCTCTGCTAAAATGATGGTTGTTCTTCACCCAAAGCACTGTCTCTCCTCTCGGGAGCCTGGCAGGAAATAGAATTATGGGAAGTAAACTGCTATCAGCCTAACAGTCTAACCTAGAGCAACCAGATTGCAGGCTTTTGTGGGTTTGGGATCACGTGTTCTTTACTTTTACTTATGCTGAATAATAATCCTTCCACATGGTGGGAAATCCACATAATTTTTAACTAAGTGGTATCTGGACCAGACCCGAGAGAGTGGATTCATTCATAAACCAACATTTAGCAAGTTTCCTGCTAGTGGCGAGGCTTTGTTCTATATCTATATATTGGGGATGGAAGAACAAAATAAATCCCTGTCTCAGAGAGACTGCCCTTTAGTGGGAGAATCAGAGAATAACCAACCAACCAAACAAATATAATACAATGGCAGGTGGTAATAAGTGGTTTAAAGAGAAAGATAAGTGGAAGAGACTAGTGTAGACTGAGGCCAAACAATGATTACTAGTGATCAACAGTGGTTGTAGGCTTCTCTGAAGAGGTGAATTTAAACTGAAGCTTCAGTAAAGAGAGACAATGAGCTATTCAAAGGTGAGATGATCCAGACTAAAAGAACAACAAGGCCAAAGGCTCTGAGGAAGAAGGATAGATGTTCAAGGACACACACACACACACACACACACACACACACACACAATTCAGATAGAATTGATTAGGAAGGAAAAACAGATGATTTGCATGGAGTAGCCAGCTGGCTTCCAGTTCAGTTTCAGGTAGGATCACCTTGATACATCTGGTCCTCAATATTCCTGGAGGGCTCAAAGGGGAAAGACCCTAAATGTGTTTCATAAATCAGGTCTCTCTAATAAAGGCTCAAGTCTCAAGAGATTTTGGCTTATTCCCACAGTCCTGAAATAATTCATTCAACAATTTGTAATAATTAGGAAGCTCTTACCTTGTGCCAGATACTGTGCAATTAATCATTATCATGGCTTGGCATAGAAACTGGAAAATATCCTTGGACTTATTTTCCTGGGAAGTAATTATTATAGTGGCAAGTGGTGTTAAGTCAACTAGTCCTGTTGCAGACTTGAAATACTCTGGATGGAACTGGCTGTTCTTTCTTTCTATATTATTGGGTGCTTCTCTTGGAGTGCTCCAGCCCTTAGTCCTTGGTTCTTGTCTCTATTATATACTCTCTTCTGTGTTATCTAGTCTTATAAATATAATCTCTATGGCTATTGACGTGAAATTTACGTTTGTATTCACACATTTATCCTAAACTCTAAACTCTTCTACTTAACTCCCTACTTGTCCTCTCTATTAGACTGTCTGATACACATTTCAAACCTAATGTGCCCAACACTGAATTTCTAATCTTCCTCTCCAATCCTCCTCTGCCCACAGTCTCCCTGATCTGAAGCTGAGTCAATGACAGCTTCATCCTTGTTCAGGATCAAAACCTCAAAATCAAGTGTGACTTTTCTCTTTCGTCAAATCTCATATCCAGTCCTCCAACAAATCCTGTTGGCTCAATGTTCAAAATATACTCAAACTCTGACCATTATTTACATGTCCACTGCTATCAGTCTAGTCCAAGCTACCATCATTTTTCACCTGGATTATTTCTCCTCTGCAGCCTCTTCTCAAAACAGCTGCAAGATACTTTCAAAATCTGTCAGCTCATGCCACTCTCTGGCCCAATTCCTGCAATGGTGCCCCATTTCATTGAAAAAGAAAAAAATCTTGCAGCAGCCTGGAATTCTCCTTCCCCACGTTGATTCCCAGGCCTCACATCAACTCCTTTTTTCTTTTCTCACTTTGAATCACACTGGCCTTTTTGCCTTGAACTTGTTGGGTTCTTTCCTGCCTCACTATTCCCTCTGCCTGGATTCTCTTCCCCAGCTACATATATGGCCAATATCTTCTCCTTTATACCTTTGCATAAATACCACCTTCTTAGTGATGCCAATCTGAACATCCTATTTAAAACTGCAAGCTTCCCACAATGGTCCCTCATCTTGCTCTTTTTCTTAAGCATCCTTTATCACATCTAACATATCATGTAATTTACTCATTGTTTATTGTTAATTGGCTGGCTGTCTCCCCTCACTAGGCATCAGTTCCACAAGAACATGGAATGCTTTGTTTACTCATGGAATTTCAAGCATATAGACTAGTGTCTGACACATAGTAAGTATTCAGTGTTTCCATTTTGTGAATGAAATGATTATTCTGTGATATGTTGTCCTTCCCACTGGCCTATCAGCTATATCTAATGCAAGTCATTGCATTCTTAGGCCTTTAATAATTCTAAGTCTTTAATAAGTGTTTTTGATGGGCTGTTGAGCCGGAAGAATGCACTAATTATGCAGCATTTTATAAATTTTTTTCATCTAGTTTCTATTTCATGGAAATTTTTGCCAAAAGGTCATCATTATATGGAGCACCTTTCATTTTTTTTTCTTTTTATTGAAGAAGAATACATGTATAGAAAAGTACAACTTTCATAAGTACAGTTTGTTGTAATTTCACAAAAAGAATTCACTCAGATAACCAATACCCAGAGGAGGAAACACAACATTACCAGCCCCAAGATGCCCCTTCATCTTCCCTTCCTGACTTCTGATATTACAAATCAGTTTAACACAGTTTATTTTAAGAACACCATACTCAGATTTCAATAGTTTCAATAATGCTTATATAAAAAACTGACTTTAAAAAATTGATCTGATTTCCCCCGTCACTGACAAAGACAACATAAAAATGGAACTTGTCTTAAAAAAGGCACAAACAGAAGGAATTTATCAGAAGTTCACACTTCAAGATAGACTTTCTGGCAAAAATCAATTAAGTATAGATATTGGATATATCTACTTCTACCTCATGTACATTTAGGAAACACCATGAAATACATTACTTATCAGAAATATATGTCAAGGGCTAAGCTATTGCTTTGTTGCCTTATTGGCTTGTAATATTGATGCTGTTATATCTCTAAGGATTTTCTTAAACCAACTGAGAAGAAGCTTGATGAAGAACCATTTCACTTAAACTTAAGGGTAAAGAACTGCACAGACGTGGGTGAGCTGTTATTCTTTATCCCCTCACACCCTCAGATCTATTCTCAGCACTTCTCTTCTCTGCATAAGCAGATGAGTCAGACTTCTTACTGCTTCCCGCCTTTCCCTCAAACCATACCTCTGGTCTCCCCGGGTATTCTCTATGACCATTTGATGAGAAAAAAGGGTGACAGTGGCCTGGTCTGGTTTAAGAATTATCTGTCTGGGGTGGCTCTGCAAGTCATAGGGAATTCTCCCCATGGACAGAACTTCGGGAAGTACATCTGGTTGGCCACTGACATGAAAGAAGGGATAAACTGAGGTTTCCTGAAATACACAAATACACAGGCAGGGGCTAATGGGTTGGTCAAATTTTCAAGGACCTGGAAGGTTGGTGCCAAGATCACCTAAAGGGAAGTTATATGATGGACCTCTAAAAATGGCTAGTCTTTGAGGCTATTTGAGTAGCATATAAATATTCCCCCAGGGGACATCTACCTCACAGAAAGCTAAATGAGGAGGTGGCCTAGATGACCTATCCCTTAGTTGTAGTGAGCCTCCTTCCTGGCTGCTATGGTCTAAATATTTGTGTCCCTTCAAAACTCATATGTGGAAACTTAATCACCAATGTGAATGGTATTAGGAAGTGAGGCCACTGAGAGGTTAGGTCCCCAGGGCAGTGCCCTTAAGAATGAGATTAGTGCCCTTATAAAAGAAATCCCAGAGAGCTGCATAGCCCTTTCCACCATATGAAGACACAGACGGTGGCCCTCTATGAACCAGGAAACAGGCTCCTACCAGACACAGAGTCTGCTAGAACCTTGATCTTGAACTTCCCAGCCTCCAGAATTGTGAGAAATAAATTTCTGTTGTTTATAAACAAGCCAGTTTATGGTGTTTTGTTAAAGCAGTTGAGCATACTAAGACACTGGCCATGTTTGTGCTTGGGTAAATGTCTCATGTACAAAGTGGCCATGGGAATAGGAACAGAGGCAATGAAACAAACAAACATGGACTTCCTCCCATCACAGCTGATCTGCCATTGTCACTGCTGAGTGCCCAGATTTCTAAAACAGAAGGCAACACCAAACCCTTATTTGGCACTATTTCTTGGAAGTGTCAGCCATTCAGGTTGATAATATTGGACCACTTCACTATGGAAGGGGCAGGAATTTGTCTTCATAGGAATAATTACATATACTGGAGAGTAACTTCCCTTTCCTGTGCATGATGCTTCTGCCTGCATTACCATATATGGTTGATAGGCTGCCTTATTCACCCCCATGTGTCACACACAGCATTATCACTGATCAAGGAACTCATTTACAGTGAAACAGTTGTGATATTAGGCTCACATCATAGAATTCATTGTTCCTACCTGGAAGCAGCTAGATTGATGGAATGATGAAATGTCTTATTGAAGGCGCATTTATGGAGCCTGCTGGGAGACAACATCTTGTGCAGTTGGGGTGCTGTCTTGTAAGTGGTCAGATCAGTGGTTGATACAGGGTATTGAATACATGGCTCTGGGAACTCAGGATGAGTAATAACCCACTTCAATAATACTGTCTTCTTGTCCCGAAAACATGGCATGTAATGGGTGTGAGGTTCTTGTGCCCAAGGGGGAGACATATTTCTACTAGGAAACACTGAGAATGCCCCTTCGACATTTCAGGTTGTTCATGACACTGATCAAAGGCAAAGGATTGGGTGTTTGTATGGACCGGCATGATTAATTTTGATTATCAAGGAGAAATTGGGATTTTTGCTATCACATGGGAACAACACTGTATCTGGAGCCCATGGGATTCATTGCACTCCCATGTCCAGTAGTAAAGGTCAATGAGAAACGGCAGCAACTCAACAAAGATGGAACCACCCGGATCCTGTGGCAAGGAAGGTTTGGCTCACCCCATCAGGTAAGACACCTTAACTGTCAAGATGCTAGGTGAGGGTAAAGAATTATGGAATGAGTGCTGGGAGGAGGAAGTCAGGATTATTAGATTCGAACTGCTTAGATGTGGAGCTGTAGTATGATAGTTTTATTTATTTATTTTTTTACCTTTCTTTGCTGACTTGCATTCTGGTGGTGACTAAAGTTACAGTTTAGGTTCCAGGCAGTAATATGACTGAAACACATCACCACTCAGCGATACAGTAGCTGATGAGACCATGTTTTCCCTGTGTTGAGGACCTGAGTTTCTTTGGCTAAGTAAAGGGCTAGAATGGAAACTGAGTGACAATAGGGTGGCCTGGGATGGTTATTTTTAGATCTCTTCTCTGCCCTTTCCTGTCATGCTCTGTGGCCTGGGAGGCTGACCTCTACTAGACCTGTTGTTTCATTTGCTTTTCCTTGCCCTCTGGCAAGAAACTACTGGCAAGAGGCCAGAAGGCAGGAGGAGAGCCAGGCCAGGGATTTTTATGCCCTCCTCCTCTTTCCTCCCTGCCTCACCACAGTTGAGACAGAAGATCCAGCTCCCAGGCCCAGTGACCTCTCCTGCACAGTTTCAGCTCTTACCAGGCTGGTAACAGCATCCCCTCCCTTTGTCCCTGCAGACCTCCTGTGGTAAGAGCTAATCCTTGACTGTCTCCCCAGCTCGTTGGTTCCATTAACCCTGCCCACGCCTCTGTAAATAATCCCTGCATGAAATTCTCTTCAGCTAAACCCTTTGATGGTGCCATCTGTTTCCTACTAAGGCTTCCGTGGATACAGCAGGAAAAATAGCTGAGAAAGGAGAGAGGTATGGAGGTCAGCTATTGTGAAGTGGGGGAATATTTGAGGGCATATGGCTGGCACATACAGGCCAGAATAAGATGCATTTTCACAGGCTGAAATTGGCCAAGACAAAAAGAGTAATCTTTTCTAGTCAGAGCTCATAGTTTTTTTTTTCTTTCCTTTTCTTTCTTTCTTTTCTTTCTTTTTTTTTTTTTTTTTTTTTTTTTTTTTTTTTTTTTTTTTTTTTTTTTTTTTGGTATTGTCAGATAGAGAAAGCCTGCAAAGATGATTGGGATGTGCCCAAGATTGAGAGGTTTTCTGGGTTGCAGGAATTTCAGTTCTAAAACTGCAACAGTCCTAGGCAAACTGGGATAGTTGGTCACCTTAATCTGTGATTATAATCAGGACTTCTGAGTCTTGCCCAGCTGCTCCTGCTGTAGGGACCTTCTAGGCAAAAGGACACTGTTCTAGAACCACTTGGCTTCTCCTCTCCACCCTCAATCAATGGCAGACATCACTTACCTCTCAAGGCATCCTTTCTCTACATGCAGTCTGAGATCTCTCTTAATACATGGTTCAGGCAGCCGGTATTAACTGATCAGAGCTGGAATGACAGACAAGAAACTTGCTAACACTCCAGAATCAGAGCTTTGGCCCCAAACTCAAAAGCAGGGCTAGACCAACAAGAGCCTCTAGAGCTCCTTTTGCCCTTGTTTTCTTGGGTCTTGCTGAAGTAAGTAGCAGGGTGCGTGTCATTTTTAGCTCCTTTGCACTTGGCCAATAATTACATCCTATTCATCTTCATCTTTCCATCTACTGTAAGAGCTTCAGGGGCTGACACTGTGTTGTAAGAACAGCAGCTCACACCTTTAACATTAACAATCTGCCTGTTTATTATTCCAAGTGCTGTGTATTTTTAAATGATTTATATGTTAAAGATGAGGAAACAGACAGTTAAATGATTTAAGTGACTTTTCCTGGGTCACACATGTAGCAGACCCAGGACGCAAATGCACTAATTCAGGCTCTTAGTACGGCACTTAGTGCCTCCCTCCTAGTTCCCTCGGATATCCTGCACCTGGCTCAGTGCTTGCCAGGTAGTGAGTGCCAGGTTATTAAATATGTGCTTAAAATTGTTAAATGAACACAAATCTTACCAGGAAATATCTCCCTTTTCATGTCTCCTTTTCCATGGACCCTGCTCTGGTTTTGTTAGGCCTTCTAAGCAAAGGCAACCTTTGACTCTGTTGACTACACTAGCAGCATGAGAATAAAACAGAGCAGAGAGTGGTCCATTGAAAATGGGCTCAAATCCAGGTTCTATCAGCCTCTTAATCTAGAAGGTGAGAATTTCAATGGTGCTTACCTCCAAAGAGTTGTGCTAAATGAGTCAAGAACTTGGCACACAGTACATACTTACTTTTAGCTTTGATTATTTTAATGGTTATTCTTGTAAATCAATCCAAATGCAGTATAACGAAGTGCAAAGGGTAGATTTCCAATTCCAGGAGCAATCCCTTTACTCCTCCAGGCTTCTTCTTCTATCCGAGGGCTCTTTCCTTGAAGTCTGTTTTGCCCTGATCTTCTGATGCAGCTCCTTGGGGATGAGTGGCGAGAAATCCTTGAGCTCCCCCTAGAGGATGGCGGTGCTCCTAACTTCAAAACCTTCCATGACGCCCCAGGACCCAGGATTAAAATGTTTTCTGATATTTTCTGTTTGTCCCTCCTTCTGTGCTGGGTGTTTTCTGTTTGTCCCTCCGAATTTGCTTTTTATCCCCTTTTACTCTCTTCTGGGCTCCAGGGTGCTGACTTGTATAGATAGACTCTCTTTCTCTCCAACTTCCAGTTTGATTTTAACCAGTGGAAGTCATCGATATTGAAGAAGAGGATAGAAGTTGGGGTATTATTTCCCCAGGCCCCTCCCAGCCAGGCTGCTAAGAGTAGGCACGATCCCTCTACCAAAGGCCACGGCTCCTGCAGACTTGCAGACTCTAAGATCTCTGGTTCCTTGGTGTTGGCTCCCCTGGTTCCCTCTTCAGACCTAGGGACAGAAATGACTTCCTGCTGTTGCTAGCCCATAGCACAGCATCATCCCAGTTTGCTTTCTCTTAATCCTAACTACACCTTGGTAAATGGTCCCTTTATTAGCTCTCTTCAACTGCCTTGTTTGAGAATGTCATCTGTTTCCTGCCAGCTACTACATGCTGTGTCTAAATTCCTTAACAGTCTCATCTTTCCTCCACCTCCCCAGTACCCTGTGCTCCAATAAACACTACCTACAGTCTCTGTAATATAATCCTGCTGCTTTGTGGCCCATGATTCGCCCACTAATTCTTATATCCGCGGTGTCCTTACATTTTCCCTATCCTCTTCACAACCCGCTCTCCACCCTGGCCCTCATAAAATCTCAATACCCTTTCCTCATTAAAGGCTTCAGTTCAAAGGCCCTGTCTTCTATTAGGTCCTTCCTGATCTCCTTTAGCACACATTTTTTCCCCATCTCACTGACATCCACGCCATTTCTGTCCTATTGAGTAGCAGTCTTACATTTGGTTGGATTCACTTTTTCTCTAGTGTCTGTGGAGGGTTTGGGATAGTTTAACTATGTTCCATTGACTGGATTAATACAGGCCTAATCCAACCAGTACATGATATTTCCCTGGCCACAGGGAAATGGCCAACACATCTTCATGGGTGTTCTACTCAGTGGGAGATTGTAGGGCTTTGTTCTGTGGTTGGTATCCATGCTCCCCACTTCAGAAGTGAGCAGGGAGCAGAGAGTTGCACTTGCTGATTGTAGGCATCTGGTGACCAAGAGGAATGTCAATCTGAGGAAGAAACTAGCATGGAGAGAGGGCAGAGTCAGGAGGATCACTAGCAAACAGAACCAGACCTTGATCAGACTGTGTCCAAAGCTGTTATGCAAGCCAGCTTGAGATGGTTTTTTTGTTACACCAGCTAAAAATATATGCGACATTTATGTTAACAAAAAAGTAACATTCATAGTGTGTAATTAGAAGACAACTTCATCCTTTTCTTCTTCTGCCCATTCAAACTCCCATAAAGGGTTACTTCTTCCTCTTCCTCTGGATAAAACCTCGGTGGGGCCCAAGGGGGAGGGAAGGTCCTATCCTTATCTATTCTTCTGCTGAGAATAAAATCTTCCAGTCACCTCTAATTACAAAATAGTTTTCAGTAATTAAAATATCCATTTCTATGTCATAGTCAAACCTCTGAAATTCATTTAACACAGAAGCTTCTCTTGTTTCCTGACTCCAGCCACTAAAAGCTACAGTGGGTGTTGGGTAGAGGAGGAGAATGTTCCTATTTCCTCATCTAACATGGGGAATAGTGGCTTTTTCCCTATTTTCCCTTCTTCTTCACTTACTAAGAGGTCTCTGGCTCCTCCTGGATTAAAGCAGAGGAAGGAGGAGAGATATGAGGTAAGTTAGGGTCTTATTTATGTGGACACTACAATGTAATATGATGATGGTTCCCTCTCTTTGCATGTTTAAAAGCACCTCTCCATGGGTTTGAGTCCCAGAGAGAACTGTTCTCATGGGCACTTCTGTGGGTTCTCTGAGGACCTCATTGGGCAGCTGTGTTCTCTATGACATGGAGAATGCACTTTTCTCTCTCTGTCATTTTTATTCCTTTCTCAGCTCCTGCGGCCCTGACGACCCATCTTCCAGTTGGGTTTGTGGCATCCTTTTGGGTTTTCCCAGGCTGCAGGCCTGCACTCTTTCTCTTCCATGCAGCTCACATCCAGTCCTGGAGATACACTCATGCATCTTTGTCCCCATCATCAGTGGGAGAACAGTCTGTTCCAAGAGCAGTCTGGTCTTTTCTCTCTGCCCTCAGAGCACCCAGTCAGCCGCAGCCTCTTGCCTTTTGATTTCACAGGCATGAGCTGCAAGGCCGTCACTGTGCTCGAGGTACTTATCTCGAATATAGTCTAATCTCCTCTTAGCAGGCTTGAGGGGAGAGATAAGTCCCACCCTTTCCCCATAGGCGTGGGAAGTAGGCCTGAGACACAAACACACTGACATACTCTCCATTATTTCCAAACTCACCTTTGAGATGGATGTTTGCTGAGAGCCACAAAACTGGTTTGTTGCCCCCTCCTTGAAAGTCCCGTTTAGGTATTCTAGCCCTTCCCAAAGAACAAAGAGTACAGACCATCTAATGTGTGGAGGCTTTAGCAGAAAGAGACAGAAAACAGACAGAGTCCCTCTATAGCATCCTAACCTACATGCATACTTTACCCCAGGTGGAATTCACTGCTGTAAAGATGGATCCTGTATAGATGTTCCTTCCTGATCAAAGTACTGGCAGCATATTGATGCAGTTGACTTTAAAAGTCAGGGACTGAGTCAGGTGAACAAAACTAGGAACTCATGGACCAAATCCAACTGGTTGGAGAGCTGAGTGATTTATTCTCTGGCTCATTTTCTATATGGAGGCATTTTCCAGGACTAACAATCCTGGCTTCTCTCTTTTGGCTTTCCCTGTCCTCCTGTGTGGCAGAGTTATCTGGAAAGTCTGGAAGGGACCAGGCACAGGCAGCTCAGCCTTTGCTGCTCTCCCTTCTCTTCATACTTGTATTATCTGCAAGGAGGGGAATATTCTAGTTTGCTGTCTTGACTGGAGGGTTAGCTCTACCTTGCTGGGGTGAAGGTCTGGATTTGTGGGGAGGATGGTTAGTTCAATTCGGGAGCTTTCTAGCAAGCCTATTTGGTTGTACACTTAAGCCAAATCCTTTATGGTTACATCATCAGTACTGAAGCTGACATTTTGACCTTAATCTGCCTGAAACCTGTATGGCTCAACTGGTTCCACATTCGGGTGAGAAAGATATGTCTTATTCTGGAAGTTGCTTAAACACCATCAAAATCCACAGACATTATTTTCTTTTTTTTCCTTTGGCCCACATAGTCTTTAAAATTTTTTCAAATCAGTTTACAACTTTTAAAATTAGGGAGATTTTAACTAGAGTCCTGGATTTCCAGCATATCAGGATAATTTCAATGAGTTCACTGGGGTTGCATGCCTTGTGGCAACGATTCCTGAGAGGGGGTCAGGAGGGGAGGTAGCAGCTGCTCCCTTTAGATAAAGCATGTACTTTCCAGCTCTCCCCAGTTCCCAGCTAGTTAGGGTTGCCACATTTAGCAAATATGAATGCAAGAAGCCTGTTTAAATGTGAAGATCAGATAAACAACGATTTTATTTTTATTTTTTAGTATAAGTAGGTCCGATGCAATTCATGCAATTCAGTTAGGGCACCCTATATTGTATCTGGCAACCGCAACTCAATCAGTTTTGTTTTCCACTTGGGCCTAGAAGGTAAGTGAGCTTTTCACCCTTGTAGCCATTTTTATTTATCTTTATAAGTACAACACCTAACATACTACCTGGCCCATAGTAAGATGTTCAATAACATTGATGGAATGATTATATAAACATAGCCTGAGGACCAAAATCGTATTCCATAGAAAATATCACTAGTCACATAGATGAATAAAGAGTAACAACCTCTTGCTGAGCACAACTTGAATAAAGAGTACACATTTGCAGTTACCTGAGGAGCAGACCTGAGCTGGAATTCTGGACCCTTGACTTGCAGGTGTGGCTTTGCTGCTGACTAGTTGCATAGAGTTGAGCCAGTCAATAAGCCTTCATGGACCTTTGGTTTCTCATCTCTAAAAGAAAGGAGAAATGCTTGCTGCCTAGGATTTCTACCAAAGTTAATGTTTTTTATTTTCTTTTGTTCTGAATATAAGTCAGCTAATATACAAATAGGTTACTTTATCACATTCCCAGGTAGTATTTCAAAAACACCTGTTCTAATACAGGTAATAAAAGCCTAGAAGCTTAGCTTTTTCAGGAGGCTTTTTTTTTTTTTTTTTTTTTTTTTTTTTTTTTTTTTTT